>NW_026990490.1:0-151664 GCF_963921805.1 Phalacrocorax carbo
GGGCGGGGCCTGTCGCTAAGGGGAGAGAGCCGGCATCGCCCCCCGGGTCGTTGCCAGGGGGCGGGGCCTGTCGCTAAGGGGAGAGAGCCGGCACCGCCCCCCGGGCCGTTGCCAGGGGGCGGGGCCTGTCGCTAAGGGGAGAGAGCCGGCACCGCCCCCCGGGCCGTTGCCAGGGGGCGGGGCCTGTCGCTAAGGGGAGAGAGCCGGCACCGCCCCCGGGCCGTTGCCAGGGGGCGGGGCCTGTCGCTAAGGGGAGAGAGCCGGCACCGCCCCCCGGGCCGTTGCCAGGGGGCGGGGCCTGTCGCTAAGGGGAGAGAGCCGGCACCGCCCCCCGGGCCGTTGCCAGGGGGCGGGGCCTGTCGCTAAGGGGAGAGAGCCGGCACCGCCCCCCGGGCCGTTGCCAGGGGGCGGGGCCTGTCGCTAAGGGGACAGAGCCGGCACCGCCCCCCGGGCCGTTGCCAGGGGGCGGGGCCTGTCGCTAAGGGGACAGAGCCGGCACCGCCCCCCGGGCCGTTGCCAGGGGGCGGGGCCTGTCGCTAAGGGGACAGAGCCGGCACCGCCCCCCGGGCCGTTGCCAGGGGGCGGGCCTGTCGCTAAGGGGACAGAGCCGGCACCGCCCCCCGGGCCGTTGCCAGGGGGCGGGGACTGTCGCTAAGGGGAGAGAGCCGGCATCGCCCCCCGGGCCGTTGCAGGGGGCGGGGCCTGTCGCTAAGGGGAGAGAGCCGGCACCGGCCCCCGGGCCGTTGCCAGGGGGCGGGGCCTGTCGCTAAGGGGAGAGAGCCGGCACCGCCCCCCGGGCCGTTGCCAGGGGGCGGGGCCTGTCGCTAAGGGGAGAGAGCCGGCATCGCCCCCCGGGTCGTTGCCAGGGGGCGGGGCCTGTCGCTAAGGGGAGAGAGCCGGCACCGCCCCCGGGCCGTTGCCAGGGGGCGGGGCCTGTCGCTAAGGGGAGAGAGACGGCACCGCCCCCCGGGCCGTTGCCAGGGGGCGGGGCCTGTCGCTAAGGGGAGAGAGACGGCACCGCCCCCCGGGCCGTTGCCAGGGGGCGGGGCCTGTCGCTAAGGGGAGAGAGCCGGCACCGCCCCCCGGGCCGTTGCCAGGGGGCGGGGCCTGTCGCTAAGGGGAGAGAGCCGGCACCGCCCCCCGGGCCGTTGCCAGGGGGCGGGGCCTGTCGCTAAGGGGACAGAGCCGGCACCGCCCCCCGGGCCGTTGCCAGGGGGCGGGGCCTGTCGCTAAGGGGACAGAGCCGGCACCGCCCCCCGGGCCGTTGCCAGGGGGCGGGGCCTGTCGCTAAGGGGACAGAGCCGGCACCGCCCCCCGGGCCGTTGCCAGGGGGCGGGGCCTGTCGCTAAGGGGACAGAGCCGGCACCGCCCCCCGGGCCGTTGCCTGGGGGCGGGGCCTGTCGCTAAGGGGAGAGAGCCGGCACCGCCCCCCGGGCCGTTGCCAGGGGGCGGGGCCTGTCGCTAAGGGGAGAGAGCCGGCACCGCCCCCCGGGCCGTTGCCAGGGGGCGGGGCCTGTCGCTAAAGGGGAGAGAGCCGGCACCGCCCCCCGGGCCGTTGCCAGGGGGTGGGGCCTGTCGCTAAGGGGAGAGAGCCCGCATCGCCCCCCGGGTCGTTGCCAGGGGGCGGGGCCTGTCGCTAAGGGGAGAGAGCCGGCACCGGCCCCCGGGCCGTTGCCAGGGGGTGGGGCCTGTCGCTAAGGGGACAGAGCCGGCACCGCCCCCCGGGCCGTTGCCAGGGGGCGGGGCCTGTCGCTAAGGGGAGAGAGCCGGCACCGCCCCCCGGGCCGTTGCCAGGGGGCGGGGCCTGTCGCTAAGGGGAGAGAGCCGGCACCGCCCCCCGGGCCGTTGCCAGGGGGCGGGGCCTGTCGCTAAGGGGAGAGAGCCGGCACCGCCCCCCGGGCCGTTGCCAGGGGGCGGGGCCTGTCGCTAAGGGGAGAGAGCCGGCACCGCCCCCCGGGCCGTTGCCAGGGGGCGGGGCCTGTCGCTAAGGGGACAGAGCCGGCACCGCCCCCCGGGCCGTTGCCAGGGGGCGGGGCCTGTCGCTAAGGGGAGAGAGCCGGCACCGCCCCCCGGGCCGTTGCCAGGGGGCGGGGCCTGTCGCTAAGGGGAGAGAGCCGGCACCGCCCCCCGGGCCGTTGCCAGGGGGCGGGGCCTGTCGCTAAGGGGAGAGAGCCGGCACCGCCCCCCGGGCCGTTGCCGGGGGCGGGGCCTGTCGCTAAGGGGAGAGAGCCGGCACCGCCCCCCGGGCCGTTGCCAGGGGGCGGGGCCTGTCGCTAAGGGGAGAGAGCCGGCACCGCCCCCCGGGCCGTTGCCAGGGGGCGGGGCCTGTCGCTAAGGGGAGAGAGCCGGCACCGCCCCCCGGGCCGTTGCCAGGGGGCGGGGCCTGTCGCTAAGGGGAGAGAGCCGGCACCGCCCCCCGGGCCGTTGCCAGGGGGCGGGGGCTGTCGCTAAGTGGAGAGAGCCGGCACCGCCCCCCGGGCCGTTGCCAGGGGGCGGGGCCTGTCGCTAAGGGGAGAGAGCCGGCACCGCCCCCCGGGCCGTTGCCAGGGGGCGGGGCCTGTCGCTAAGGGGAGAGAGCCGGCACCGCCCCCGGGCCGTTGCCAGGGGGCTGGGCCTGTCGCTAAGGGGAGAGAGCCGGCACCGCCCCCCGGGCCGTTGCCAGGGGGCGGGGCCTGTCGCTAAGGGGAGAGAGCCGGCACCGCCCCCCGGGCCGTTGCCAGGGGGCGGGGCCTGTCGCTAAGGGGACAGAGCCGGCACCGCCCCCCGGGCCGTTGCCAGGGGGCGGGGCCTGTCGCTAAGGGGAGAGAGCCGGCACCGCCCCCCGGGCCGTTGCCAGGGGGCGGGGCCTGTCGCTAAGGGGAGAGAGCCGGCACCGCCCCCCGGGCCGTTGCCAGGGGGCGGGGCCTGTCGCTAAGGGGACAGAGCCGGCACCGCCCCCCGGGCCGTTGCCAGGGGGCGGGGCCTGTCGCTAAGGGGAGAGAGCCGGCACCGCCCCCCGGGCCGTTGCCAGGGGGCGGGGCCTGTCGCTAAGGGGAGAGAGCCGGCACCGCCCCCCGGGCCGTTGCCAGGGGGCGGGGCCTGTCGCTAAGGGGAGAGAGCCGGCACGCCCCCCGGGCCGTTGCCGGGGGCGGGGCCTGTCGCTAAGGGGAGAGAGCCGGCACCGCCCCCCGGGCCGTTGCCAGGGGGCGGGGCCTGTCGCTAAGGGGAGAGAGCCGGCACCGCCCCCCGGGCCGTTGCCGGGGGCGGGGCCTGTCGCTAAGGGGAGAGAGCCGGCACCGCCCCCCGGGCCGTTGCCAGGGGGCGGGGGCTGTCGCTAAGTGGAGAGAGCCGGCACCGCCCCCCGGGCCGTTGCCAGGGGGCGGGGCCTGTCGCTAAGGGGAGAGAGCCGGCACCGCCCCCCGGGCCGTTGCCAGGGGGCGGGGCCTGTCGCTAAGGGGAGAGAGCCGGCACCGCCCCCCGGGCCGTTGCCAGGGGGCTGGGCCTGTCGCTAAGGGGAGAGAGCCGGCACCGCCCCCCGGGCCGTTGCCAGGGGGCGGGGCCTGTCGCTAAGGGGAGAGAGCCGGCACCGCCCCCCGGGCCGTTGCCAGGGGGCGGGGCCTGTCGCTAAGGGGACAGAGCCGGCACCGCCCCCCGGGCCGTTGCCAGGGGGCGGGGCCTGTCGCTAAGGGGACAGAGCCGGCACCGCCCCCCGGGCCGTTGCCAGGGGGCGGGGCCTGTCGCTAAGGGGACAGAGCCGGCACCGCCCCCCGGGCCGTTGCCAGGGGGCGGGGCCTGTCGCTAAGGGGACAGAGCCGGCACCGCCCCCCGGGCCGTTGCCAGGGGGCGGGGCCTGTCGCTAAGGGGACAGAGCCGGCACCGCCCCCCGGGCCGTTGCCAGGGGGCGGGGCCTGTCGCTAAGGGGACAGAGCCGGCACCGCCCCCCGGGCCGTTGCCAGGGGGCGGGGCCTGTCGCTAAGGGGACAGAGCCGGCACCGCCCCCCGGGCCGTTGCCAGGGGGCGGGGCCTGTCGCTAAGGGGACAGAGCCGGCACCGCCCCCCGGGCCGTTGCCAGGGGGCGGGGCCTGTCGCTAAGGGGAGAGAGCCGGCACCGCCCCCCGGGCCGTTGCCAGGGGGCGGGGCCTGTCGCTAAGGGGAGAGAGCCGGCACCGCCCCCCGGGCCGTTGCCAGGGGGCGGGGCCTGTCGCTAAGGGGAGAGAGCCGGCACCGCCCCCCGGGCCGTTGCCAGGGGGCGGGGCCTGTCGCTAAGGGGAGAGAGCCGGCACCGCCCCCCGGGCCGTTGCCAGGGGGCGGGGCCTGTCGCTAAGGGGAGAGAGACGGCACCGCCCCCCGGGCCGTTGCCAGGGGGCGGGGCCTGTCGCTAAGGGGAGAGAGACGGCACCGCCCCCCGGGCCGTTGCCAGGGGGCGGGGCCTGTCGCTAAGGGGAGAGAGACGGCACCGCCCCCCGGGCCGTTGCCAGGGGGCGGGGCCTGTCGCTAAGGGGAGAGAGACGGCACCGCCCCCCGGGCCGTTGCCAGGGGGCGGGGCCTGTCGCTAAGGGGAGAGAGACGGCACCGCCCCCCGGGCCGTTGCCAGGGGGCGGGGCCTGTCGCTAAGGGGAGAGAGACGGCACCGCCCCCCGGGCCGTTGCCAGGGGGCGGGGCCTGTCGCTAAGGGGAGAGAGCCGGCATCGCCCCCCGGGTCGTTGCCAGGGGGCGGGGCCTGTCGCTAAGGGGAGAGAGCCGGCACCGCCCCCCGGGCCGTTGCCAGGGGGCGGGGCCTGTCGCTAAGGGGAGAGAGCCGGCACCGCCCCCGGGCCGTTGCCAGGGGGCGGGGCCTGTCGCTAAGGGGAGAGAGCCGGCACCGCCCCCCGGGCCGTTGCCAGGGGGCGGGGCCTGTCGCTAAGGGGAGAGAGCCGGCACCGCCCCCCGGGCCGTTGCCAGGGGGCGGGGCCTGTCGCTAAGGGGAGAGAGCCGGCACCGCCCCCCGGGCCGTTGCCAGGGGGCGGGGCCTGTCGCTAAGGGGAGAGAGCCGGCACCGCCCCCCGGGCCGTTGCCAGGGGGCGGGGCCTGTCGCTAAGGGGACAGAGCCGGCACCGCCCCCCGGGCCGTTGCCAGGGGGCGGGGCCTGTCGCTAAGGGGACAGAGCCGGCACCGCCCCCCGGGCCGTTGCCAGGGGGCGGGGCCTGTCGCTAAGGGGACAGAGCCGGCACCGCCCCCCGGGCCGTTGCCAGGGGGCGGGGCCTGTCGCTAAGGGGACAGAGCCGGCACCGCCCCCCGGGCCGTTGCCAGGGGGCGGGGACTGTCGCTAAGGGGAGAGAGCCGGCATCGCCCCCCGGGCCGTTGCCAGGGGGCGGGGCCTGTCGCTAAGGGGAGAGAGCCGGCACCGGCCCCCGGGCCGTTGCCAGGGGGCGGGGCCTGTCGCTAAGGGGAGAGAGCCGGCACCGCCCCCCGGGCCGTTGCCAGGGGGCGGGGCCTGTCGCTAAGGGGAGAGAGCCGGCATCGCCCCCCGGGTCGTTGCCAGGGGGCGGGGCCTGTCGCTAAGGGGACAGAGCCGGCACCGCCCCCGGGCCGTTGCCAGGGGGCGGGGCCTGTCGCTAAGGGGAGAGAGACGGCACCGCCCCCCGGGCCGTTGCCAGGGGGCGGGGCCTGTCGCTAAGGGGAGAGAGCCGGCACCGCCCCCCGGGCCGTTGCCAGGGGGCGGGGCCTGTCGCTAAGGGGAGAGAGCCGGCACCGCCCCCCGGGCCGTTGCCAGGGGGCGGGGCCTGTCGCTAAGGGGAGAGAGCCGGCACCGCCCCCCGGGCCGTTGCCAGGGGGCGGGGCCTGTCGCTAAGGGGACAGAGCCGGCACCGCCCCCCGGGCCGTTGCCAGGGGGCGGGGCCTGTCGCTAAGGGGACAGAGCCGGCACCGCCCCCCGGGCCGTTGCCAGGGGGCGGGGCCTGTCGCTAAGGGGACAGAGCCGGCACCGCCCCCCGGGCCGTTGCCTGGGGGCGGGGCCTGTCGCTAAGGGGACAGAGCCGGCACCGCCCCCCGGGCCGTTGCCTGGGGGCGGGGCCTGTCGCTAAGGGGAGAGAGCCGGCACCGCCCCCCGGGCCGTTGCCAGGGGGCTGGGCCTGTCGCTAAGGGGAGAGAGCCGGCACCGCCCCCCGGGCCGTTGCCAGGGGGCGGGGCCTGTCGCTAAAGGGGAGAGAGCCGGCACCGCCCCCCGGGCCGTTGCCAGGGGGCGGGGCCTGTCGCTAAGGGGAGAGAGCCCGCATCGCCCCCCGGGTCGTTGCCAGGGGGCGGGGCCTGTCGCTAAGGGGAGAGAGCCGGCACCGGCCCCCGGGCCGTTGCCAGGGGGCGGGGCCTGTCGCTAAGGGGAGAGAGCCGGCACCGCCCCCCGGGCCGTTGCCAGGGGGCGGGGCCTGTCGCTAAGGGGAGAGAGCCGGCACCGCCCCCCGGGCCGTTGCCAGGGGGCGGGGCCTGTCGCTAAGGGGAGAGAGCCGGCACCGCCCCCCGGGCCGTTGCCAGGGGGCGGGGCCTGTCGCTAAGGGGAGAGAGCCGGCACCGCCCCCCGGGCCGTTGCCAGGGGGCGGGGCCTGTCGCTAAGGGGAGAGAGCCGGCACCGCCCCCCGGGCCGTTGCCAGGGGGCGGGGCCTGTCGCTAAGGGGAGAGAGCCGGCACCGCCCCCCGGGCCGTTGCCAGGGGGCGGGGCCTGTCGCTAAGGGGAGAGAGCCGGCACCGCCCCCCGGGCCGTTGCCAGGGGGCGGGGCCTGTCGCTAAGGGGAGAGAGCCGGCACCGCCCCCCGGGCCGTTGCCAGGGGGCGGGGCCTGTCGCTAAGGGGAGAGAGCCGGCACCGCCCCCCGGGCCGTTGCCGGGGGCGGGGCCTGTCGCTAAGGGGAGAGAGCCGGCACCGCCCCCCGGGCCGTTGCCAGGGGGCGGGGCCTGTCGCTAAGGGGAGAGAGCCGGCACCGCCCCCCGGGCCGTTGCCAGGGGGCGGGGCCTGTCGCTAAGGGGAGAGAGCCGGCACCGCCCCCCGGGCCGTTGCCAGGGGGCGGGGGCTGTCGCTAAGTGGAGAGAGCCGGCACCGCCCCCCGGGCCGTTGCCAGGGGGCGGGGCCTGTCGCTAAGGGGAGAGAGCCGGCACCGCCCCCCGGGCCGTTGCCAGGGGGCTGGGCCTGTCGCTAAGGGGAGAGAGCCGGCACCGCCCCCCGGGCCGTTGCCAGGGGGCGGGGCCTGTCGCTAAGGGGAGAGAGCCGGCACCGCCCCCCGGGCCGTTGCCAGGGGGCGGGGCCTGTCGCTAAGGGGAGAGAGCCGGCACCGCCCCCCGGGCCGTTGCCAGGGGGCGGGGCCTGTCGCTAAGGGGACAGAGCCGGCACCGCCCCCCGGGCCGTTGCCAGGGGGCCGGGGCCTGTCGCTAAGGGGACAGAGCCGGCACCGCCCCCCGGGCCGTTGCCAGGGGGCGGGGCCTGTCGCTAAGGGGAGAGAGCCGGCACCGCCCCCCGGGCCGTTGCCAGGGGGCGGGGCCTGTCGCTAAGGGGACAGAGCCGGCACCGCCCCCCGGGCCGTTGCCAGGGGGCGGGGCCTGTCGCTAAGGGGACAGAGCCGGCACCGCCCCCCGGGCCGTTGCCAGGGGGCGGGGCCTGTCGCTAAGGGGACAGAGCCGGCACCGCCCCCCGGGCCGTTGCCAGGGGGCGGGGCCTGTCGCTAAGGGGACAGAGCCGGCACCGCCCCCCGGGCCGTTGCCAGGGGGCGGGGCCTGTCGCTAAGGGGACAGAGCCGGCACCGCCCCCCGGGCCGTTGCCAGGGGGCGGGGCCTGTCGCTAAGGGGACAGAGCCGGCACCGCCCCCCGGGCCGTTGCCAGGGGGCGGGGCCTGTCGCTAAGGGGGAGAGAGCCGGCACCGCCCCCCGGGCCGTTGCCAGGGGGCGGGGCCTGTCGCTAAGGGGAGAGAGCCGGCACCGCCCCCCGGGCCGTTGCCAGGGGGCGGGGCCTGTCGCTAAGGGGAGAGAGCCGGCACCGCCCCCCGGGCCGTTGCCAGGGGGCGGGGCCTGTCGCTAAGGGGACAGAGCCGGCACCGCCCCCCGGGCCGTTGCCAGGGGGCGGGGCCTGTCGCTAAGGGGACAGAGCCGGCACCGCCCCCCGGGGCCGTTGCCAGGGGGCGGGGCCTGTCGCTAAGGGGGAGAGAGCCGGCACCGCCCCCCGGGCCGTTGCCAGGGGGTGGGGCCTGTCGCTAAGGGGAGAGAGCCCCGCATCGCCCCCCGGGTCGTTGCCAGGGGGCGGGGCCTGTCGCTAAGGGGAGAGAGCCGCAACGGCCGGGGCCGGTGCCGGCTCTCTCCCTTAGCGACAGGCCCCGCCCCCTGGCACGGACCCGGGGGGCGATGCGGGCTCTCTCCCCTTAGCGACAGGCCCCACCCCCTGGCAACGGCCCGGGGGGCGGTGCCGGCTCTCTCCCCTTTAGCGACAGGCCCCGCCCCCTGGCAACGGCCCGGGGGGCGGTGCCGGCTCTGTCCCCTTAGGCGACAGGCCCCGCCCCCTGGCAACGGCCCGGGGGGCGGTGCCGGCTCTGTCCCCTTAGCGACAGGCCCCGCCCCCTGGCAACGGCCCGGGGGGCGGTGCCGGCTCTCTCCCCTTAGCGACAGGCCCCGCCCCCTGGCAACGGCCCGGGGGGCGGTGCCGGCTCTCTCCCCTTAGCGACAGGCCCCGCCCCCTGGCAACGGCCCGGGGGGCGGTGCCGGCTCTCTCCCCTTAGCGACAGGCCCCGCCCCCTGGCAACGGCCCGGGGGGCGGTGCCGGCTCTGTCCCCTTAGCGACAGGCCCCGCCCCCTGGCAACGGCCCGGGGGGCGGTGCCGGCTCTGTCCCCTTAGCGACAGGCCCCGCCCCCTGGCAACGGCCCGGGGGGCGGTGCCGGCTCTGTCCCCTTAGCGACAGGCCCCGCCCCCTGGCAACGGCCCGGGGGGCGGTGCCGGCTCTGTCCCCTTAGCGACAGGCCCCGCCCCCTGGCAACGGCCCGGGGGGCGGTGCCGGCTCTGTCCCCTTAGCGACAGGCCCCGCCCCCTGGCAACGGCCCGGGGGGCGGTGCCGGCTCTGTCCCCTTAGCGACAGGCCCCGCCCCCTGGCAACGGCCCGGGGGGCGGTGCCGGCTCTGCTCCCCTTAGCGACAGGCCCCGCCCCCTGGCAACGGCCCGGGGGGCGGTGCCGGCTCTGTCCCCTTAGCGACAGGCCCCGCCCCCTGGCAACGGCCCGGGGGGCGGTGCCGGCTCTGTCCCCTTAGCGACAGGCCCCGCCCCCTGGCAACGGCCCGGGGGGCGGTGCCGGCTCTCGTCCCCTTAGCGACAGGCCCCGCCCCCTGGCAACGGCCCGGGGGGCGGTGCCGGCTCTCTCCCCTTAGCGACAGGCCCCGCCCCCTGGCAACGGCCCGGGGGGCGGTGCCGGCTCTCTCCCCTTAGCGACAGGCCCAGCCCCCTGGCAACGGCCCGGGGGGGCGGTGCCGGCTCTCTCCCCTTAGCGACAGGCCCAGCCCCCTGGCAACGGCCCGGGGGGCGGTGCCGGCTCTCTCCACTTAGCGACAGGCCCCCGCCCCCTGGCAACGGCCCGGGGGGCGGTGCCGGCTCTCTCCCTTAGCGACAGGCCCCGCCCCCTGGCAACGGCCCGGGGGGCGGTGCCGGCTCTCTCCCCTTAGCGACAGGCCCCGCCCCCTGGCAACGGCCCGGGGGGCGGTGCCGGCTCTCTCCCCTTAGCGACAGGGCCCCGCCCCCGGCAACGGCCCGGGGGGCGGTGCCGGCTCTCTCCCCTTAGCGACAGGCCCCCGCCCCCTGGCAACGGCCCGGGGGGCGGTGCCGGCTCTCTCCCCTTAGCGACAGGCCCCGCCCCCTGGCAACGGCCCGGGGGGGCGGTGCCGGCTCTCTCCCCTTAGCGACAGGCCCCGCCCCCTGGCAACGGCCCGGGGGGCGGTGCCGGCTCTCTCCCCTTAGCGACAGGCCCCGCCCCCTGGCAACGGCCCGGGGGGCGGTGCCGGCTCTCTCCCCTTAGCGACAGGCCCCGCCCCCTGGCAACGGCCCGGGGGGCGGTGCCGGCTCTCTCCCCTTAGCGACAGGCCCCGCCCCCTGGCAACGGCCCGGGGGGCGGTGCCGGCTCTCTCCCCTTAGCGACAGGCCCCGCCCCCTGGCAACGGCCCGGGGGGCGGTGCCGGCTCTCTCCCCTTAGCGACAGGCCCCGCCCCCTGGCAACGGCCCGGGGGGCGGTGCCGGCTCTCTCCCCTTAGCGACAGGCCCCGCCCCCTGGCAACGGCCCGGGGGGCCGGTGCCGGCTCTCTCCCCTTAGCGACAGGCCCCGCCCCCTGGCAACGACCCGGGGGGCGATGCGGGCTCTCTCCCCTTAGCGACAGGCCCCGCCCCCTGGCAACGGCCCGGGGGGCGGTGCCGGCTCTCTCCCCTTTAGCGACAGGCCCGCCCCCTGGCAACGGCCCGGGGGGCGGTGCCGGCTCTCTCCCCTTAGCGACAGGCCCAGCCCCCTGGCAACGGCCCGGGGGGCGGTGCCGGCTCTCTCCCCTTAGCGACAGGCCCCGCCCCCAGGCAACGGCCCGGGGGGCGGTGCCGGCTCTGTCCCCTTAGCGACAGGCCCCGCCCCCAGGCAACGGCCCGGGGGGCGGTGCCGGCTCTGTCCCCTTAGCGACAGGCCCCGCCCCCTGGCAACGGCCCGGGGGGCGGTGCCGGCTCTGTCCCCTTAGCGACAGGCCCCGCCCCCTGGCAACGGCCCGGGGGGCGGTGCCGGCTCTGTCCCCTTAGCGACAGGCCCCGCCCCCTGGCAACGGCCCGGGGGGCGGTGCCGGCTCTCTCCCCTTAGCGACAGGCCCCGCCCCCTGGCAACGGCCCGGGGGGCGGTGCCGGCTCTCTCCCCTTAGCGACAGGCCCCGCCCCCTGGCAACGGCCCGGGGGGCGGTGCCGGCTCTCTCCCCTTAGCGACAGGCCCCGCCCCCTGGCAACGGCCCGGGGGGCGGTGCCGTCTCTCTCCCCTTAGCGACAGGCCCCGCCCCCTGGCAACGGCCCGGGGGCGGTGCCGGCTCTGTCCCCTTAGCGACAGGCCCCGCCCCTGGCAACGACCCGGGGGGCGATGCCGGCTCTCTCCCCTTAGCGACAGGCCCCGCCCCCTGGCAACGGCCCGGGGGGCGGTGCCGGCTCTCTCCCCTTAGCGACAGGCCCCGCCCCCTGGCAACGGCCCGGGGGCCGGTGCCGGCTCTCTCCCCTTAGCGACAGGCCCCGCCCCTGGCAACGGCCCGGGGGGCGATGCCGGCTCTCTCCCCTTAGCGACAGTCCCCGCCCCCTGGCAACGGCCCGGGGGGCGGTGCCGGCTCTGTCCCCTTAGCGACAGGCCCCGCCCCCTGGCAACGGCCCGGGGGGCGGTGCCGGCTCTGTCCCCTTAGCGACAGGCCCGCCCCCTGGCAACGGCCCGGGGGGCGGTGCCGGCTCTGTCCCCTTAGCGACAGGCCCCGCCCCCTGGCAACGGCCCGGGGGGCGGTGCCGGCTCTGTCCCCTTAGCGACAGGCCCCGCCCCCTGGCAACGGCCCGGGGGGCGGTGCCGGCTCTCTCCCCTTAGCGACAGGCCCCGCCCCCTGGCAACGGCCCGGGGGGGCGGTGCCGGCTCTCTCCCCTTAGCGACAGGCCCCGCCCCCTGGCAACGGCCCGGGGGGCGGTGCCGGCTCTCTCCCCTTAGCGACAGGCCCCGCCCCCTGGCAACGGCCCGGGGGGCGGTGCCGGCTCTCTCCCCTTAGCGACAGGCCCCGCCCCCTGGCAACGGCCCGGGGGCGGTGCCGGCTCTCTCCCCTTAGCGACAGGCCCCGCCCCCTGGCAACGGCCCGGGGGGCGGTGCCGGCTCTCTCCCCTTAGCGACAGGCCCCGCCCCCTGGCAACGACCCGGGGGGCGGATGCCGGCTCTCTCCCCTTAGCGACAGGCCCCGCCCCCTGGCAACGGCCCGGGGGGCGGTGCCGTCTCTCTCCCCTTAGCGACAGGCCCCGCCCCCTGGCAACGGCCCGGGGGGCGGTGCCGTCTCTCTCCCCTTAGCGACAGGCCCCGCCCCCTGGCAACGGCCCGGGGGGCGGTGCCGTCTCTCTCCCCTTAGCGACAGGCCCCGCCCCCTGGCAACGGCCCGGGGGCGGTGCCGTCTCTCTCCCCTTAGCGACAGGCCCCGCCCCCTGGCAACGGCCCGGGGGGCGGTGCCGTCTCTCTCCCCTTAGCGACAGGCCCCGCCCCCTGGCAACGGCCCGGGGGGCGGTGCCGTCTCTCTCCCTTAGCGACAGGCCCCGCCCCCTGGCAACGGCCCGGGGGGCGGTGCCGGCTCTCTCCCCTTAGCGACAGGCCCCGCCCCCTGGCAACGGCCCGGGGGGCGGTGCCGGCTCTCTCCCCTTAGCGACAGGCCCCGCCCCCTGGCAACGGCCCGGGGGGCGGTGCCGGCTCTCTCCCCTTAGCGACAGGCCCCGCCCCCTGGCAACGGCCCGGGGGGCGGTGCCGGCTCTCTCCCCTTAGCGACAGGCCCCGCCCCCTGGCAACGGCCCGGGGGGCGGTGCCGGCTCTGTCCCCTTAGCGACAGGCCCCGCCCCCTGGCAACGGCCCGGGGGGCGGTGCCGGCTCTGTCCCCTTAGCGACAGGCCCCGCCCCCTGGCAACGGCCCGGGGGGCGGTGCCGGCTCTGTCCCCTTAGCGACAGGCCCCGCCCCCTGGCAACGGCCCGGGGGGCGGTGCCGGCTCTGTCCCCTTAGCGACAGGCCCCGCCCCCTGGCAACGGCCCGGGGGGCGGTGCCGGCTCTGTCCCCTTAGCGACAGGCCCCGCCCCCTGGCAACGGCCCGGGGGGCGGTGCCGGCTCTGTCCCCTTAGCGACAGGCCCCGCCCCCTGGCAACGGCCCGGGGGGCGGTGCCGGCTCTGTCCCCTTAGCGACAGGCCCCGCCCCCTGGCAACGGCCCGGGGGGCGGTGCCGGCTCTGTCCCCTTAGCGACAGGCCCCGCCCCCTGGCAACGGCCCGGGGGGCGGTGCCGGCTCTCTCCCCTTAGCGACAGGCCCCGCCCCTGGCAACGGCCCGGGGGGCGGTGCCGGCTCTCTCCCCTTAGCGACAGGCCCAGCCCCCTGGCAACGGCCCGGGGGGCGGTGCCGGCTCTCTCCCCTTAGCGACAGGCCCCGCCCCCTGGCAACGGCCCGGGGGGCGGTGCCGGCTCTCTCCCCTTAGCGACAGGCCCCGCCCCCTGGCAACGGCCCGGGGGGCGGTGCCGGCTCTCTCCACTTAGCGACAGCCCCCGCCCCCTGGCAACGGCCCGGGGGGCGGTGCCGGCTCTCTCCCCTTAGCGACAGGCCCCGCCCCCGGCAACGGCCCGGGGGGCGGTGCCGGCTCTCTCCCCTTAGCGACAGGCCCCGCCCCCTGGCAACGGCCCGGGGGGCGGTGCCGGCTCTCTCCCCTTAGCGACAGCCCCGCCCCCGGCAACGGCCCGGGGGGCGGTGCCGGCTCTCTCCCCTTAGCGACAGGCCCCGCCCCCTGGCAACGGCCCGGGGGGCGGTGCCGGCTCTCTCCCCTTAGCGACAGGCCCCGCCCCCTGGCAACGGCCCGGGGGGCGGTGCCGGCTCTCTCCCCTTAGCGACAGGCCCCGCCCCCTGGCAACGGCCCGGGGGGCGGTGCCGGCTCTGTCCCCTTAGCGACAGGCCCCGCCCCCTGGCAACGGCCCGGGGGGCGGTGCCGGCTCTCTCCCCTTAGCGACAGGCCCCGCCCCCTGGCAACGGCCCGGGGGGCGGTGCCGGCTCTCTCCCCTTAGCGACAGGCCCCGCCCCCTGGCAACGGCCCGGGGGGCGGTGCCGGCTCTGTCCCCTTAGCGACAGGCCCCGCCCCCTGGCAACGGCCCGGGGGGCGGTGCCGGCTCTCTCCCCTTAGCGACAGGCCCCGCCCCCTGGCAACGGCCCGGGGGGCGGTGCCGGCTCTCTCCCCTTAGCGACAGGCCCAGCCCCCTGGCAACGGCCCGGGGGGCGGTGCCGGCTCTCGTCCCCTTAGCGACAGGCCCCCGCCCCCTGGCAACGGCCCGGGGGGCGGTGCCGGCTCTCTCCCCTTAGCGACAGGCCCCGCCCCCTGGCAACGGCCCGGGGGGCGGTGCCGGCTCTCTCCACTTAGCGACAGCCCCCGCCCCCTGGCAACGGCCCGGGGGGCGGTGCCGGCTCTCTCCCTTAGCGACAGGCCCCGCCCCCTGGCAACGGCCCGGGGGGCGGTGCCGGCTCTCTCCCCTTAGCGACAGGCCCCGCCCCCTGGCAACGGCCCGGGGGGCGGTGCCGGCTCTCTCCCCTTAGCGACAGGCCCCGCCCCCTGGCAACGGCCCGGGGGGCGGTGCCGGCTCTCTCCCCTTAGCGACAGGCCCCGCCCCCGGCAACGGCCCGGGGGGCGGTGCCGGCTCTCTCCCCTTAGCGACAGGCCCCGCCCCCTGGCAACGGCCCGGGGGGCGGTGCCGGCTCTCTCCCCTTAGCGACAGGCCCCGCCCCCTGGCAACGGCCCGGGGGGCGGTGCCGGCTCTCTCCCCTTAGCGACAGGCCCCGCCCCCTGGCAACGGCCCGGGGGGCGGTGCCGGCTCTGTCCCCTTAGCGACAGGCCCGCCCCCTGGCAACGGCCCGGGGGGCGGTGCCGGCTCTCTCCCCTTAGCGACAGGCCCCGCCCCCTGGCAACGGCCCGGGGGGCGGTGCCGGCTCTCTCCCCTTAGCGACAGGCCCCGCCCCCTGGCAACGGCCCGGGGGGCGGTGCCGGCTCTCTCCCCTTAGCGACAGGCCCCGCCCCCTGGCAACGGCCCGGGGGGCGGTGCCGGCTCTCTCCCCTTAGCGACAGGCCCCGCCCCCTGGCAACGGCCCGGGGGGCGGTGCCGGCTCTGTCCCCTTAGCGACAGGCCCCACCCCCTGGCAACGGCCCGGGGGCCGGTGCCGGCTCTCTCCCCTTAGCGACAGGCCCCGCCCCCTGGCAACGACCCGGGGGGCGATGCGGGCTCTCTCCCCTTAGCGACAGGCCCCACCCCCTGGCAACGGCCCGGGGGGCGGTGCCGGCTCTCTCCCCTTTAGCGACAGGCCCGCCCCCTGGCAACGGCCCGGGGGGCGGTGCCGGCTCTCTCCCCTTAGCGACAGGCCCCGCCCCCTGGCAACGGCCCGGGGGGCGGTGCCGGCTCTCTCCCCTTAGCGACAGGCCCCGCCCCCAGGCAACGGCCCGGGGGGCGGTGCCGGCTCTGTCCCCTTAGCGACAGGCCCCGCCCCCTGGCAACGGCCCGGGGGGCGGTGCCGGCTCTGTCCCCTTAGCGACAGGCCCCGCCCCCTGGCAACGGCCCGGGGGGCGGTGCCGGCTCTGTCCCCTTAGCGACAGGCCCCGCCCCCTGGCAACGGCCCGGGGGGCGGTGCCGGCTCTGTCCCCTTAGCGACAGGCCCCGCCCCCTGGCAACGGCCCGGGGGGCGGTGCCGGCTCTCTCCCCTTAGCGACAGGCCCCGCCCCCTGGCAACGGCCCGGGGGGCGGTGCCGGCTCTCTCCCCTTAGCGACAGGCCCCGCCCCCTGGCAACGGCCCGGGGGGCGGTGCCGTCTCTCTCCCCTTAGCGACAGGCCCCGCCCCCTGGCAACGGCCCGGGGGGCGGTGCCGTCTCTCTCCCCTTAGCGACAGGCCCCGCCCCCTGGCAACGGCCCGGGGGCGGTGCCGGCTCTCTCCCCTTAGCGACAGGCCCCGCCCCCTGGCAACGACCCGGGGGGCGATGCCGGCTCTCTCCCCTTAGCGACAGGCCCCGCCCCCTGGCAACGGCCCGGGGGGCGGTGCCGGCTCTCTCCCCTTAGCGACAGGCCCCGCCCCCTGGCAACGGCCCGGGGGCCGGTGCCGGCTCTCTCCCCTTAGCGACAGGCCCCGCCCCCTGGCAACGGCCCGGGGGGCGATGCCGGCTCTCTCCCCTTAGCGACAGTCCCCGCCCCCTGGCAACGGCCCGGGGGGCGGTGCCGGCTCTGTCCCCTTAGCGACAGGCCCCGCCCCCTGGCAACGGCCCGGGGGGCGGTGCCGGCTCTGTCCCCTTAGCGACAGGCCCCGCCCCCTGGCAACGGCCCGGGGGGCGGTGCCGGCTCTGTCCCCTTAGCGACAGGCCCCGCCCCCTGGCAACGGCCCGGGGGGCGGTGCCGGCTCTGTCCCCTTAGCGACAGGCCCCGCCCCCTGGCAACGGCCCGGGGGGCGGTGCCGGCTCTCTCCCCTTAGCGACAGGCCCCGCCCCCTGGCAACGGCCCGGGGGGCGGTGCCGGCTCTCTCCCCTTAGCGACAGGCCCCGCCCCCTGGCAACGGCCCGGGGGGCGGTGCCGGCTCTCTCCCCTTAGCGACAGGCCCCGCCCCCTGGCAACGGCCCGGGGGGCGGTGCCGGCTCTCTCCCCTTAGCGACAGGCCCCGCCCCCTGGCAACGGCCCGGGGGCGGTGCCGGCTCTCTCCCCTTAGCGACAGGCCCCGCCCCCTGGCAACGGCCCGGGGGGCGGTGCCGGCTCTCTCCCCTTAGCGACAGGCCCCGCCCCCTGGCAACGACCCGGGGGGCGATGCCGGCTCTCTCCCCTTAGCGACAGGCCCCGCCCCCTGGCAACGGCCCGGGGGGCGGTGCCGTCTCTCTCCCCTTAGCGACAGGCCCCGCCCCCTGGCAACGGCCCGGGGGGCGGTGCCGTCTCTCTCCCCTTAGCGACAGGCCCCGCCCCCTGGCAACGGCCCGGGGGGCGGTGCCGTCTCTCTCCCCTTAGCGACAGGCCCCGCCCCCTGGCAACGGCCCGGGGGGCGGTGCCGTCTCTCTCCCCTTAGCGACAGGCCCCGCCCCCTGGCAACGGCCCGGGGGCGGTGCCGTCTCTCTCCCCTTAGCGACAGGCCCCGCCCCCTGGCAACGGCCCGGGGGGCGGTGCCGTCTCTCTCCCCTTAGCGACCAGGCCCCGCCCCCTGGCAACGGCCCGGGGGGCGGTGCCGTCTCTCTCCCCTTAGCGACAGGCCCCGCCCCCTGGCAACGGCCCGGGGGCGGTGCCGGCTCTCTCCCCTTAGCGACAGGCCCAGCCCCCTGGCAACGGCCCGGGGGGCGGTGCCGGCTCTCTCCCCTTAGCGACAGGCCCCGCCCCCTGGCAACGGCCCGGGGGGCGGTGCCGGCTCTCTCCCCTTAGCGACAGGCCCCGCCCCCTGGCAACGGCCCGGGGGGCGGTGCCGGCTCTCTCCCCTTAGCGACAGGCCCCGCCCCCTGGCAACGGCCCGGGGGGCGGTGCCGGCTCTCTCCCCTTAGCGACAGGCCCCGCCCCCTGGCAACGGCCCGGGGGCCGGTGCCGGCTCTCTCCCCTTAGCGACAGGCCCCGCCCCCTGGCAACGGCCCGGGGGGCGATGCGGGCTCTCTCCCCTTAGCGACAGGCCCCACCCCCTGGCAACGGCCCGGGGGGCGGTGCCGGCTCTCTCCCCTTTAGCGACAGGCCCCGCCCCCTGGCAACGGCCCGGGGGGCGGTGCCGGCTCTGTCCCCTTAGCGACAGGCCCCGCCCCCTGGCAACGGCCCGGGGGGCGGTGCCGGCTCTGTCCCCTTAGCGACAGGCCCCGCCCCCTGGCAACGGCCCGTGGGGCGGTGCCGGCTCTGTCCCCTTAGCGACAGGCCCCGCCCCCTGGCAACGGCCCGGGGGGCGGTGCCGGCTCTGTCCCCTTAGCGACAGGCCCCGCCCCCTGGCAACGGCCCGGGGGGCGGTGCCGGCTCTGTCCCCTTAGCGACAGGCCCCGCCCCCTGGCAACGGCCCGGGGGGCGGTGCCGGCTCTGTCCCCTTAGCGACAGGCCCCGCCCCCTGGCAACGGCCCGGGGGGCGGTGCCGGCTCTGTCCCCTTAGCGACAGGCCCCGCCCCCTGGCAACGGCCCGGGGGGCGGTGCCGGCTCTCTCCCCTTAGCGACAGGCCCCGCCCCCTGGCAACGGCCCGGGGGGCGGTGCCGGCTCTCTCCCCTTAGCGACAGGCCCCGCCCCCTGGCAACGGCCCGGGGGGCGGTGCCGGCTCTCTCCCCTTAGCGACAGGCCCCGCCCCCTGGCAACGGCCCGGGGGGCGGTGCCGGCTCTCTCCCCTTAGCGACAGGCCCCGCCCCCTGGCAACGGCCCGGGGGGCGGTGCCGGCTCTCTCCCCTTAGCGACAGGCCCCGCCCCCTGGCAACGGCCCGGGGGGCGGTGCCGGCTCTCTCCCCTTAGCGACAGGCCCCGCCCCCTGGCAACGGCCCGGGGGGCGGTGCCGGCTCTCTCCCCTTAGCGACAGGCCCCGCCCCCTGGCAACGGCCCGGGGGGCGGTGCCGGCTCTCTCCCCTTAGCGACAGGCCCCGCCCCCTGGCAACGGCCCGGGGGGCGGTGCCGGCTCTCTCCCCTTAGCGACAGGCCCCGCCCCCTGGCAACGACCCGGGGGGCGATGCGGGCTCTCTCCCCTTAGCGACAGGCCCCACCCCCTGGCAACGGCCCGGGGGGCGGTGCCGGCTCTCTCCCCTTTAGCGACAGGCCCCGCCCCCTGGCAACGGCCCGGGGGGCGGTGCCGGCTCTCTCCCCTTAGCGACAGGCCCCGCCCCCTGGCAACGGCCCGGGGGGCGGTGCCGGCTCTCTCCCCTTAGCGACAGGCCCCGCCCCCTGGCAACGGCCCGGGGGGCGGTGCCGGCTCTCTCCCCTTAGCGACAGGCCCCGCCCCCTGGCAACGGCCCGGGGGGCGGTGCCGGCTCTCTCCCCTTAGCGACAGGCCCCGCCCCCTGGCAACGGCCCGGGGGGCGGTGCCGGCTCTGTCCCCTTAGCGACAGGCCCCGCCCCCTGGCAACGGCCCGGGGGGCGGTGCCGGCTCTGTCCCCTTAGCGACAGGCCACACCCCCTGGCAACGGCCCGGGGGCCGGTGCCGGCTCTCTCCCCTTAGCGACAGGCCCCGCCCCCTGGCAACGACCCGGGGGGCGATGCGGGCTCTCTCCCCTTAGCGACAGGCCCCACCCCCTGGCAACGGCCCGGGGGGCGGTGCCGGCTCTCTCCCCTTTAGCGACAGGCCCCGCCCCCTGGCAACGGCCCGGGGGGCGGTGCCGGCTCTCTCCCCTTAGCGACAGGCCCAGCCCCCTGGCAACGGCCCGGGGGGCGGTGCCGGCTCTCTCCCCTTAGCGACAGGCCCCGCCCCCAGGCAACGGCCCGGGGGGCGGTGCCGGCTCTGTCCCCTTAGCGACAGGCCCCGCCCCCTGGCAACGGCCCGGGGGGCGGTGCCGGCTCTGTCCCCTTAGCGACAGGCCCCGCCCCCTGGCAACGGCCCGGGGGGCGGTGCCGGCTCTGTCCCCTTAGCGACAGGCCCCGCCCCCTGGCAACGGCCCGGGGGGCGGTGCCGGCTCTGTCCCCTTAGCGACAGGCCCCGCCCCCTGGCAACGGCCCGGGGGGCGGTGCCGGCTCTCTCCCCTTAGCGACAGGCCCCGCCCCCTGGCAACGGCCCGGGGGGCGGTGCCGGCTCTCTCCCCTTAGCGACAGGCCCCGCCCCCTGGCAACGGCCCGGGGGGCGGTGCCGGCTCTCTCCCCTTAGCGACAGGCCCCGCCCCCTGGCAACGGCCCGGGGGGCGGTGCCGTCTCTCTCCCCTTAGCGACAGGCCCCGCCCCCTGGCAACGGCCCGGGGGCGGTGCCGGCTCTCTCCCCTTAGCGACAGGCCCCGCCCCCTGGCAACGGCCCGGGGGGCGGTGCCGTCTCTCTCCCCTTAGCGACAGGCCCCGCCCCCTGGCAACGACCCGGGGGGCGATGCCGGCTCTCTCCCCTTAGCGACAGGCCCCGCCCCCTGGCAACGGCCCGGGGGGCGGTGCCGGCTCTCTCCCCTTAGCGACAGGCCCCGCCCCCTGGCAACGGCCCGGGGGCCGGTGCCGGCTCTCTCCCCTTAGCGACAGGCCCCGCCCCCTGGCAACGGCCCGGGGGGCGATGCCGGCTCTCTCCCCTTAGCGACAGTCCCCGCCCCCTGGCAACGGCCCGGGGGGCGGTGCCGGCTCTGTCCCCTTAGCGACAGGCCCCGCCCCCTGGCAACGGCCCGGGGGGCGGTGCCGGCTCTGTCCCCTTAGCGACAGGCCCCGCCCCCTGGCAACGGCCCGGGGGGCGGTGCCGGCTCTGTCCCCTTAGCGACAGGCCCCGCCCCCTGGCAACGGCCCGGGGGGCGGTGCCGGCTCTCTCCCCTTAGCGACAGGCCCCGCCCCCTGGCAACGGCCCGGGGGGCGGTGCCGGCTCTCTCCCCTTAGCGACAGGCCCCGCCCCCTGGCAACGGCCCGGGGGGCGGTGCCGGCTCTCTCCCCTTAGCGACAGGCCCCGCCCCCTGGCAACGGCCCGGGGGGCGGTGCCGGCTCTCTCCCCTTAGCGACAGGCCCCGCCCCCTGGCAACGGCCCGGGGGGCGGTGCCGGCTCTCTCCCCTTAGCGACAGGCCCCGCCCCCTGGCAACGGCCCGGGGGCGGTGCCGGCTCTCTCCCCTTAGCGACAGGCCCCGCCCCCTGGCAACGGCCCGGGGGGCGGTGCCGTCTCTCTCCCCTTAGCGACAGGCCCCGCCCCCTGGCAACGACCCGGGGGGCGATGCCGGCTCTCTCCCCTTAGCGACAGGCCCCGCCCCCTGGCAACGGCCCGGGGGGCGGTGCCGTCTCTCTCCCCTTAGCGACAGGCCCCGCCCCCTGGCAACGGCCCGGGGGGCGGTGCCGTCTCTCTCCCCTTAGCGACAGGCCCCGCCCCCTGGCAACGGCCCGGGGGGCGGTGCCGTCTCTCTCCCCTTAGCGACAGGCCCCGCCCCCTGGCAACGGCCCGGGGGGCGGTGCCGTCTCTCTCCCCTTAGCGACAGGCCCCGCCCCCTGGCAACGGCCCGGGGGGCGGTGCCGTCTCTCTCCCCTTAGCGACAGGCCCCGCCCCCTGGCAACGGCCCGGGGGGCGGTGCCGTCTCTCTCCCCTTAGCGACAGGCCCCGCCCCCTGGCAACGGCCCGGGGGGCGGTGCCGTCTCTCTCCCCTTAGCGACAGGCCCCGCCCCCTGGCAACGGCCCGGGGGGCGGTGCCGGCTCTCTCCCCTTAGCGACAGGCCCCGCCCCCTGGCAACGGCCCGGGGGGCGGTGCCGGCTCTCTCCCCTTAGCGACAGGCCCCGCCCCCTGGCAACGGCCCGGGGGGCGGTGCCGGCTCTCTCCCCTTAGCGACAGGCCCCGCCCCCTGGCAACGGCCCGGGGGGCGGTGCCGGCTCTCTCCCCTTAGCGACAGGCCCCGCCCCCTGGCAACGGCCCGGGGGGCGGTGCCGGCTCTCTCCCCTTAGCGACAGGCCCCGCCCCCTGGCAACGGCCCGGGGGGCGGTGCCGGCTCTCTCCCCTTAGCGACAGGCCCCGCCCCCTGGCAACGGCCCGGGGGCCGGTGCCGGCTCTCTCCCCTTAGCGACAGGCCCCGCCCCCTGGCAACGACCCGGGGGGCGATGCGGGCTCTCTCCCCTTAGCGACAGGCCCCACCCCCTGGCAACGGCCCGGGGGGCGGTGCCGGCTCTCTCCCCTTTAGCGACAGGCCCCGCCCCCTGGCAACGGCCCGGGGGGCGGTGCCGGCTCTCTCCCCTTAGCGACAGGCCCAGCCCCCTGGCAACGGCCCGGGGGGCGGTGCCGGCTCTGTCCCCTTAGCGACAGGCCCCGCCCCCTGGCAACGGCCCGTGGGGCGGTGCCGGCTCTCTCCCCTTAGCGACAGGCCCCGCCCCCTGGCAACGGCCCGTGGGGCGGTGCCGGCTCTGTCCCCTTAGCGACAGGCCCCGCCCCCTGGCAACGGCCCGGGGGGCGGTGCCGGCTCTCTCCCCTTAGCGACAGGCCCCGCCCCCTGGCAACGGCCCGGGGGGCGGTGCCGGCTCTGTCCCCTTAGCGACAGGCCCCGCCCCCTGGCAACGGCCCGGGGGGCGGTGCCGGCTCTCTCCCCTTAGCGACAGGCCCCGCCCCCTGGCAACGGCCCGGGGGGCGGTGCCGGCTCTCTCCCCTTAGCGACAGGCCCCGCCCCCTGGCAACGGCCCGGGGGGCGGTGCCGGCTCTCTCCCCTTAGCGACAGGCCCCGCCCCCTGGCAACGGCCCGGGGGGCGGTGCCGTCTCTCTCCCCTTAGCGACAGGCCCCGCCCCCTGGCAACGGCCCGGGGGCGGTGCCGTCTCTCTCCCCTTAGCGACAGGCCCCGCCCCCTGGCAACGGCCCGGGGGGCGGTGCCGTCTCTCTCCCCTTAGCGACAGGCCCCGCCCCCTGGCAACGGCCCGGGGGGCGGTGCCGTCTCTCTCCCCTTAGCGACAGGCCCCGCCCCCTGGCAACGGCCCGGGGGGCGGTGCCGTCTCTCTCCCCTTAGCGACAGGCCCCGCCCCCTGGCAACGGCCCGGGGGGCGGTGCCGTCTCTCTCCCCTTAGCGACAGGCCCCGCCCCCTGGCAACGGCCCGGGGGGCGGTGCCGTCTCTCTCCCCTTAGCGACAGGCCCCGCCCCCTGGCAACGGCCCGGGGGGCGGTGCCGTCTCTCTCCCCTTAGCGACAGGCCCCGCCCCCTGGCAACGGCCCGGGGGGCGGTGCCGTCTCTCTCCCCTTAGCGACAGGCCCCGCCCCCTGGCAACGGCCCGGGGGGCGGTGCCGGCTCTCTCCCCTTAGCGACAGGCCCCGCCTCCTGGCAACGGCCCGGGGGGCGGTGCCGGCTCTCTCCCCTTAGCGACAGGCCCCGCCCCCTGGCAACGGCCCGGGGGGCGGTGCCGGCTCTCTCCCCTTAGCGACAGGCCCCGCCCCCTGGCAACGGCCCGGGGGGCGGTGCCGGCTCTCTCCCCTTAGCGACAGGCCCCGCCCCCTGGCAACGGCCCGGGGGGCGGTGCCGGCTCTCTCCCCTTAGCGACAGGCCCCGCCCCCTGGCAACGGCCCGGGGGGCGGTGCCGGCTCTCTCCCCTTAGCGACAGGCCCCGCCCCCTGGCAACGGCCCGGGGGGCGGTGCCGGCTCTCTCCCCGTAGCGACAGGCCCCGCCCCCCGGCAACGGCCCGAGCCTGTGTTTGCTCCGCTCGGGGGGGGGCTCGGTTTGGGTGTTTTCTCTCCCCCCCCCCTCCCGCGCCGGGAGCTCCAGGCGGCTCCCGTACGGCTCCCGGGGCCTTCCCCCCTCGGGGGGCTCGGCCCGCCCCTTTCGCGGGGCGCTGTGGGAAGGGCGGGGGCGGGGCCCGGGGGTCGAAGAGCCCCAGCCGGGGCTCGGGCAGCTCTCGCTGCCCCCGGGCTCCTCTGGCGCCGGGGCTCCCGTGTTCCCTCGGGCGGTCGCAGCTCTGGGGCTGTCTCAGCCCCCCGGGCAGGCGTGCTCTGGCGTTTAGAGAAGCGGAGGCGTTGCCTGAGGTAAGGCTTCCAGAGCTTGGCGCTCTTTGGCAGCAGCTGTACTAGAAAGGTCCCTTGTGGCCTGCTTTGCTTTTTTTCTCCCGGGATGCTGTTTTGGGCGCTGAGGGGGCGGTGAGGCGGTTTAGTGGTATGGTGTTCTGTTTGGGGTTTGGTTTTTGCTTTGCTGGTTTTCTTCCCCCTTGTGAGATCATTTTATTCGTTTATCATTTCACATTATCATTTACCCCGCGCCATTTCCGTCCCCTCTGGGCAGCAGCGGATCCGCCGCTCGAGGGCGAGGAGCTGGGCCGACAACGGGCCGCTGCAGACTCTGGTCAGGGTACGAGGCTGCTCCCTGGGGAGCCGGCGCAGGGGGCGCGGAGGTACGCGCGGGCACTTGTCGGTGCCCCTGACCGGTGAAGGGGAGGTTAAATTGTAGGAGTGCAAATAAACACATATTATTTAGGGAGGAGTCGTGACTCAATTTAATCGCAGCTATTACTGAACAAACCAGGCAGTCATTATTCCTAATCTGTAATTAAAAAAAATATAAAGGCAGCCCTTTTTTATGCCATAAATAGAGTTGCGAGTCATTAATAGCTCAATCTAAATGCAGCCGTTATTAAATCAACTGCAGGCATTAATGACTCCTGATCAGAAACAAAATAAGGAAATTTTAGAATCTAGAATGAAAATCGACCCGGAAAGCTAAATTGGGAGCGGGTAGTACTGAAATTGTAACAGGGCTGTTAGAAAGTTCGGAGGCAGCGACAGCTCCTGCTTCCAACCCAAGCAGTAAACGAAGCTTTAGGTTCTTAAATGAAGAGAAATAAAGGTGAGCTGTTAAACAGTGGCTGGGGTCAAGCGTAGCTATTAAGAAAATTTGCAGGTACGGGTGATTCCTGACCAGAACTAACAATTCCAGAAGATTTAGATTTAAAAACTACAGAGCTAATGGAGTGCCACAACCGCCCGGATGTAACCGCAGCCGCTTTGGGGGAATGCCCCAGCCCCCCCCGCCACCGCTATTAATTACTGCCAAGGAGAGCGAGAGTGAAAGTAGAAGCGGTGCATGTGAAACGCGAGCAGTACGCTTTTCCTAAGTCATCCCTTCGTGTCAGGAGAGGAAAGCAAATGGAAAGAAGATGTTTGCAGGGGGTCTGTGCTGGGTTACCTGCGCGTCTCTTCCGTGCATCCTTGAGGAGACATTTAGCTCCTGTTGGGCGCTCGCAGGTGGGGACAGGGCGAGCTGGAGGCAGGATCGGTGCCGGCACTGGTAAAGGGACGGGCGACGAGCTGAGAGAAGAGGGGGCAAGGGCTGAAAAAGGGTCTCCAGTTCTGCAGGGAAGGCAGCGGGATGTGACTCGGCAACCGCTCTGACGAGTGCAGGGTCATTCGCTGCGATGAAGTCGGGGTCTGTGGCTGGCCCGGAGAGGCAGCAGAAATCCCAAACTCTTTGCGGGGGTACCGGCCAGATTAGGGCAACACCTGAACAGTAAAACCATTTAGGGGAAGCAGAGCTGGGCTGCACCGCGTGGCCAACCTCCCTCTTCTCCGTGAGTCCCAAAGGGGCAGCTCCAAGAATGTGCTGAGAATTAATGTCTTGCGCTAAAAATGAGACGCAAGTAGCACCCACCCGTGAATTTTATTTTCTCTCTCGCTCTGCGGCTCCTGCCTGCTTGTCTCTCCTCAGTGCGCACCTGCACCTGTGCTCGGATGGGGCAGCTGAGGGAAGGTGCTGCCATCTCCCCGGCCCCGGCGGACCGCCCCTCAGCTGTGTCCTCTGTCAGGGAGCGTCGTCATCTCTCCTGCCCCCCAGAGCGTGTCCTGTAGTGCCAGACGCGCGGGCTTTTCCCTGCACGCGCATACGGGAAGGGAAGGGAAGGGAAGCACAGTGAGAGCTGGGCTTGTCAAAGCGTAATGGGGGTGGTGGGAAGCGTAGCTAGAACCGGAGAGCTACAGCGCAAAAGCGAAGCGGACGGGACACAAAAGTAAAATGGTGCACAGGAATGCTGAGGAGAGAACTCCCGCAGCACGCAGGAAATCAGTGTCAGAATCTATTTTCTTCTGACTGCCGAATTAAAAATAATGGCACGCTTTGCAACGCCAAGCTCGCTCTAATCGTCTGAACTGTTTCTTTCCAGCCCCCCACCGCCCCCAGCACACCGTTCAGCCTCCTCAGCCTGAAATGCCTTGTTTTTCTGCTTTTTTTTTTTTTTTTTTTTTAATGACAGGGCAACTTCTGTTCCCGAGGTGGTGCCTACAGTACAGCTATCTCTTCGAAGGCAGTTTGGTTTAGGTCAGAGAATGTTTAGCCTGGACTGAATCAGCCTCTGTTTCTGTTTCTGGAAATCGTCGGTCCTGTGCATCAAGCCCGGAAAAAAGGAAATATGAACCAAAGGACCTGGGGCCTGCAGGGCTAGGAAAATATTTGAGAAGAGGTTCAGTGGGGAAATGACTGTTTGTCTGTGGGGCGTCCAGGCAAGCAACCCAGCTGCTAGAAAGCGGCGCTGTCCCCAGGGTGGCCTCGGCGGTCCCGTCGGAGTCGGGGGAACAAGGACAAGGCAGGGGGAAGCATCTGGCCTGCCGTGTGGACCGTGACTGTACAAAGCACGTGTGATGCACTGCAAGTTTACCTGTTTAAACTGTGAGTTAAAGAAGGTGTGCAGTTGCTTTGTAAACAGCCGACGCTCTAAAGCTACACCCATCTAATTGCTAGCTGTATTAAATCTATCGTATTGCTGTTTCTGCATTAAAAAAGAAAAAAACCAACACACCTATGTAAGCACGTCTAAGTACAATGGAAAACCACTGTTTAACGCGTGGCATGTGCGGGTGGTTTTTTTGGGGCGGGGGGGGTGGGGTGTATGACAAAAACCTGCGAGAGACACACGCACACACGCACATGTCATGTTTAGCGCTCACCTAAACCCAAAAAAGAAAATCCACTCTTTATTTTGCAGCATTAGCATTAGCTTCCAGCGCACAGCCTGAGCGCGCACCTCTGCTCTCACCGTCTGCTCCCTCTTCAACCGTGCGTGGCTGTCATCAGCTTGCACAGGCTTTGCTCGTGCAAGTTTCCGCGACGGCTTACGAGAAGGCAGGCAAACAGACCCAGCAAGACGCGTAGTGCCTTCCTCTATGGGCTCCGTCCAGCCTTTGTTAAAATGAGCAGAAAAGACATCTGCTACGGCCTTTGTCCTGACTGACTCTTACAGAGAGCATCTGACTTGACCCGCAGCAAAGCCATGCCCCAGGCAGCAGCACGTACTGGCGCGGACCGTGGTTTCACCCACCTGTTTTACTGCGCCGGTCCTCTCCCACGGCCGATGCCGCAGATGTGGCGCGGCCCACCCCCAAACCTCTTTACGAGGGTTCCCTGGGCTCTGCAAGTCGCCTGCTGGACGTGTTGCTGATTCAGGCACGGGCAAAGTCAGCTTCTTCGCTGGCCTCGGGCCAGGGCAGCCCCGTACCTGAGGGAAACTGAGAATATCTCCAGCGAGATCTCACCGGGAGGCTGGGACCTCGTCAGTAGGGGAGAAGGCCAAGCGACTGACACTGAAAGGGAGCTCTTTGCTAGGCTGTAGATCGTAAAGTTAAAAAAGAAAACAAACCTGCCTTTTTTAAAATGCCCCCCTTTGAGTCTGCCACGTTTGATACAGATTTTTTAAATTGCAGGGTCTATCTCCTACAGGCCTCATGCAAAGGGAAGCGAGTACCTCTGGCTCTCAGGACAAGGGGGTCCCTCAGGAGCCCAGGTGCTCACGCCAGCCGGCATCTGGCACAGCACAGGGCAGGAGCTTTGGCAGTAGTACGTGAGCTGAGAATGAGAGTCCGGCAGCGCCGCACGCTTCTCCTGTGAGCCGCCGAGGCTCGCGCGCTGTGCCTTCCGCAAATAAAAGGCCAGAAGAGTCAGCATTTCTGCTAGTTCCAGCCTCATCCGCACCCTCGTCGGTGTAGCTGTAAGCAAGCGTCCCGTAGCGACTGGGAGCGTGGCAGCTGGGCTTCCTGCGCTGCCTTAGGTTGTGCCCTTGGAGAGACCCTTCTCCGAGCCCCGTGAGCCCCGGGGTGGGTGGGCTGCGGTGCCGTTCAACGCTGAATAGGCACGAAGGCCTGTAAACAAAATGTATTTATATCGCACCCATACCCGGCAGCCAACCGCCGCTTTATTTACGTATCCTGCACCTCCTGCCGACGCTTTTAAACTTAGCCGATATTGCCGCAGTTTTCACTGACGGGGCAGGGGACTGCCACGCTGCAGGGGCAGTGTCTGGGTGTCTGCCACGGACACAGACGTCCTCAGCTGGGTAGGGACAGGGTGAGAGCTGGAACAACTCTGCTGACATGTACGGGCCGTCCCAGGGCAAGGCTCCTGGGTCTGGGGGCTGAAAGGCGAGCCGCGCTGGGTGGTTGGTGTGGGAGTTGTGGAGCAAGTAGGGGGGAAAAAAAGCAACAGGAAAAAAACATCCAAATGTTTCACAGCAGGTAGAAAGCTTGGCAGAAAGCAAACTGAATGCTGTAAAGACAAAAGCCGAAAGCCGGCTATGGACTGGACGAAAAGAGTCAGTGCCACGGAAGGAGGTTATTTCTTCCACTGACCGTAGGAGGCTTTTCTGTGAGAAAACACAACACCTCTTCTTTCGGCTACGGCGCGGTACCGCAGCAGTAACGGGCCAGAGCGTGCGAGCGCCTCTGGCAGTATCGGTAACGGCCGGGGCACGGCGAACGGCCAGCCCACCTTCCGCACAAGGAGAACACCGTTCCGCTGGAACGCCACGCAGACCCAGGACGGGTACGGCGGAGGCCGAGCCCAGGCGCCCCCATTGCCAAGGACCACCTTGGCCTCGCAGCGTCTCACGCTGCGGGGTGTTTTGCAGGCCGTGGCTAAGCTCAGGCCCCCTGCTCGTGGCTGCCCCCGGTCCCCCGGCGCCGGTCGGGCCCCAGCCCCCAGCGCGGTGCGGCGCAGGGCAGCGGCCCAGCAGGGCGGCCCCACGGGCCCCAGCCCGCACCCCCCCCCCGTGCCTGCGGGCAGGGCCCCGCGGCCGCCGGCCCCTTCCTCCTCTGCTCGCTCCCGTCGCGGACGGCTCGGTACGTGTCACGAGCGGCAGCCCCGTTCAGCCGCTCCCGGAGGGCGCGCGGCTCTGCCCGGCCGTGACCGGGGCCCGCAGGGGTCTCTCGCTCGCCCGCTCGCCCCGAAAGGAGCCGGCCCCGAGCCGGCGCGTCCCGCCCCGCCCGGCCCTCGGCGCCCTCGCGAGCTGAGCGCGGCCCGGCCAGCAGGGGGCGCTGGCGCTCACCGGCTGGGCGCGGGGGCGGTCCGGCGCGGGGGCGGGGCCGGTGGGGGCCGGTCCTTCCGGCCGCCCTCTAAGGGCCGCCCCGCGGGGCCCGGGCTTCCGGTGGCGCGTGCGCGGCGGAGCGGAGGTGGGAGAGGTGCGTGGGGCGGCCGGGTCGCGAGGGGTCTCTTTGCGGTGCCGGGGCCCCTCTGCGGCCCGGCGTGGGAAGCCCGTGGCCGGCGGAGACTGCTCGGAGCTGGGCGGGGAGCGCCGCGGCAGTCCGGCCGCAGGCAGCCATCCCCTGCGGTGGCCGGCATCCCCTCGGGACTCCTGGAGGCCTGGCGGCTCCCGATCCTCGTCTGCGGCAGCCGCCTGAGAGAGCAGCGCGGCCGTAGCCGGGGGCCGGAGAGCGCTGGTGGGTGAGTTCGGGCAGCGGTGGGGGCTCCTTGTGGGCCGGGGGTGGGGGGGGCTCCGTGCGGGCCCGACCCTGGGCCGGGCGGGGGGGGCTCCGTCGCGCCGGGCCTGGGCCGGGCTCGGTGCCGGGCGGGAGGAGCTCCGTCGCGCCGGGCTCGGGCCGGGCCCGGGGCCGGGCGGGGGGGGGTCTCCGTCGCGCCGGGCCCGGGGCCGGGCGGGGGGGGGGGCCTCCTCCGTGCCGGGCCCGGGGCCGGGCGGGGGAGGGGGGGGCTGGCTCCTCCGTGCCGGGCCCGGGGCCGGGCGGGGGAGGGGGGGGCTGGCTCCTCCGTGCCGGGCCCGGGGCCGGGCGGGGGAGGGGGGGGCTGGCTCCTCCGTGCCGGGCCCGGGGCCGGGGGAGGGGGGGGCTGGCACCTCCGTGCCGGGCCCGGGGCCGGGCGGGGGAGGGGGGGGCTGGCTCCTCCGTGCCGGGCCCGGGGCCGGGGGAGGGGGGGGCTGGCACCTCCGTGCCGGGCCCGGGGCCGGGCGGGGGAGGGGCGGGGCCGGCCCCTCCGTGCCGGCCCCGGGGCCGGGCGGGGGAGGACTCCGTGACCGGCCCGGGCCCGTGCTCGTGCCGGGGGGGGGGCTCCGTGCCGAGCCCGGGCCCCGCAGAGAAGCCCTGGTCGGGCATCGTTCGCTTTTGCACAATGTAGGGCTTTCCCCGTTTATTTTCTGTGTACTGTGTTTTGGGCCACCTGAAACCCTTTGGCCGGGGAGGTTTGGTGCGGGGAGATGGCAGGTCTGGAGCCTGAAAGATCTCGGGTGGGGGGCGGGGGAGGTATTTTTGCCTTAAAACTCTGGGCCCACCTCGTGTGTCATGTCGTGAGTCTCGTGACTGTGGCAAATGGCTCAGTCAGGCGTTTTCTGATAAAAAACTTCTGAACGTGTGCGTGTGTAGGCACGGGGAGATTTGCGCAGGGTGACGGAGCCCCTTGCGCTTCTGTGCTAATGTCTACCTGTTCTAGATCTCCAATGTTGGAAAGCCTTTGTTTAGTGCCTGGTTGTGCCTGCGTAACAAATGTTTTAGCTGCTGATGTGTTATACCTCTGCTGTGAACTTTTTCCTGGGTGGCTTGATTGTTTCTGGTTGTCCGTGTAAATCTAGGCAGCTATTTTCTGCCCGGTGGTGAAGCCTATCGCTTTGGATAACAAAGGGCAGGAGAGCAATAAAGAAAAAGGTGACCTGTCTGCTGCAGCTCCTTGCAAACGATTCGTTCCTTATTTTCTGCCCTTGGGTAGGTGTTGTGCTTTCCAGATAACGCAGCCTCTCCTGTGCCTGTCCACGCCGTGCATTTTTGTCCTGCCCTTGCTTGAAAAGGCTCTCCTTGCCTTCCTCCTCTCTGCTGCAGTTGGCTTAATCTCTCGCTGCTGCTGCTGCTGCTGGAAGAGGGATAAAGGGAGTGTTGTCGATGGGGTTGTTAAAAGCTTTTTCGCGGGCTGTAACGCGCGGGAAGGGGTGGGCGGGGGGGGCAACTCAGTACGGGGGAGGGGGGAGGATCAGGCTGCGGGGAAAATGGGAAACCAACATCACCTTTCCCTCCTACGGCGCAGCCCGGCCGCACGGCTCCCCGGGGATGCCCCTGCCCGCGGGTGTACCGTGTGTGCGCCCCCCGCGTGGGGCGGGGGACGACGACACACACCCCCACACCGTCGGCGGCACTGGGGCAACCCCTGCCCCAGGGCTCCGCGCTCGTACCCGGCTCTCCCCGCTCCGGCACGGCACGGGGCTGGACGCACCGAGGAGACCCCGGGGCGGCTTCTCGCGTCCGGGCGAGAACAGGGCCCGGCCCCGAGCAGCAGAGCGGGCACCGCCGGTAGCTCGGAGGAGCGGGGCCGGCTCGGCTCGAGGCGTCGGAGCGAAAAGGGACGAGAACCGGCCCGGAGCGTCCGGGGGTTGCGGGGGGGCGGCGGATGGTCCGGTGGCCGGGTTCGGCTCCGTGCCGGGCCGTGGGGCAGCCGGAGCCGCGCCGGGGGGCAGGTGAGGAGCCGCGTGCGTGGCTGGGCGCGCTGTGGGTCGGCGGGTTTCGGCTGTGGGGTCTCCCGGTCCGCGGAGTCCCCGGGGGGGGGGGGGTTGCGGGCAGCAGCGGCCCCGGGCCGAGCGCTGTCGTGGGTCGGTGGTTGGGTTTTGGGGCCGAGCCCGTGCCCGGCCGTGGGGAAGTAGGGGCAGCCCCACCCGGCTCTCGGCTGCTCCTCGTCGGGGTCGGGCGGCGGCGGCGACCCCGGCGGGGGCCCCTGCGGTGCCGGGCGGGTCCCCCCTTGGCCGCGAGGCAGGCAGGGACCCCGGCTGCTGCCGCCGCGGTTTGCTGGAGGCGGGCTGGGCCCGGCCCCCTGTGGGGTTGGGGTGCGGGCCCGGCGGTGCCGGGGAAACGAGGCCTGCGAGAGCAGGAGGAAAGCGCTGCCGGGCCGGCGCTGGGCTGCCCCGCCGGGGTGCGGGGCCGGGCCCGCGCAGTTCAGTTCCCGAGGCCTCCCCGACAGTGCCCGCGTGGGCCGTGGGGGTGCGGGGCTGCGGGGTGGCTGCGCTCTCCGCGGCCCTGAGCGTTGCCCGTGGGGACTGCGGAGGGGGCCGGGACGCAGCCAGGCTCAGCTGGTTTGGTCCCTGAGCGGGGAGAGCGCAGCTCTTCTGTTCCTGGGCCGTGAGAGCAGGCTCCTGTGGCTGACGCCGGGGCCCTGAAACAGATCGAGTCGTGCGTTTTGAGGGCCTGACCGAGGGGACTAAGTCGTGTGGTTTGGGGCTGAGGAGCAGAGGTCGAGTGCTGCATTTTTGGGACTTGAGAACAGGCTCAGCAGCTGGGCTTTTTGGCTCAGAAACGGTCCCAAAGTGAGCTGGTTTGGGGGCCAAAAGCAGAAGCCGGTTTGGCTGCTTGTGCAGGCTGGGGGGTTGGGGTGGGGTGGGGGCATTGGGGGCTGCAGGGGAAAGCAGGGGTTGGGCAGGGTACGCGGACCCTCCCCGGAGGTGGGGGTCCGGTCACATCGGACCCCGAAGTTCGGGAGGCCGGCATGCACCAGAGCGAACTCGCCACCTGAGGCGGGTCTCTGGAGGAAGGGTGCTTTTTGGATCCAGCGTAGCGCACCCTCTTTGGGTCCAGCTCTTCTTTCTGTGCTGCTTAGGATAGTTATTAACCAATTAATTAATCATACAAACTAAGTCACAGCAGCTCTATCGGCTCCATCGTGGTTCGGAGCTCTGAATCAGTTTCATTTGGTGTCTAACACGTTTTTTTCCCCAAGGAGAGGCTAAGTTTCAAAGTTAGTTCTCACAAGTGTGTCAGTCGACAAAATTGAGTTATGATTATTAAAACCACAAAGGTGACAGGAGTCTCACAGATCTGGTCTATTTCTGAAAATGTATTCATCCCATGCAAAGGTCGTCGGGATACAGATCATCTGCATCTTCATGCTCTGACAAGACAAGATGCTGAGACAGGGATGAGCTCCAGAAGGACTGCTGAAAAGAAGAAAAAACCGCACTCCACAAAGTCATGGGGGGTTTATTTTTGCGTTTGGGGGGGCGGGGTGGCTTTAACAAAAGAGTGCAGTGTTGGCTGGCAGCAGCCTGCAGGGCATTTTTGCTGCCTGATCTCTCCTTTTCTTCTCTTCCACTCCTCTTTCAGGGCTGTAATTGTCATTTGGATAGTTTTAGAAGAGCAGTTAAGTTCCTCGCCTGTGTCAATGTGCTGGTAATACCAGGAAGGTGAACGCTTGAACTGGTCGGGCGGGTGGGAATAACTTGGCTGCAGGTAGAGCTTCTGAGGGAAGACCAGCAAAACCAGGAAGCAAATAGCAAGTTCCCCAAAAATGTGCGGGTGTCAAACACGTAAGCGTTTCATTGCCGAATGTTTTTGGGAATATGTTCCAAATGGCTATTTTTGGTAAACATAAATTTTCAGGAGATTCAGGGTTGTGTGTGGCAAAACATGTCCCTCTGTTTTTGTGTCCTGCCGCACAAACGGCCGGCGGCAGGGCTCTTGTTCCCCGCTCTCGATATTGCCCCAGCAGGGCTGCGATATTTAGACCTAAGTGGGGATGGGTTTAGGAGTGGAAGGAGAGAGAACGCCTGTGTTCTGTAAGGGCTGTGAATGCTGACCCTTTGTCTCCGTCTGCCGCTTTTCCTGTGCGGGTGATGAAGCTGTTTTACTTTTCTCTGTTGTTCCTGGTCTAAATAGCTGCAAGGCTGTCGCCGCTGTGGGTGTGCAATTTGTGTTGCTGTGTTTCTGTGGAGTCCTAGCCACGGCTCGCTTCTAGTGTGGCCAAGGGTCAAGGTAGGGCTTTCAGCTTAAAGCTTCAGAAGCGCTGCGCGCTGAGATGGGTGTAGGTGAAACTGCTGTTGCGCCTGCAGCTGTGCTCGCAGGGATGCTGGGCGGCTCCGCATCAGACCGGCGAGGTGCCCGTGGACCTCCGTCGGGCTGCGCCCTGGGTGCGCGAGCGTGCCGTGGGTTTGCTGTTCCGGCTTGTACGTGCGAGGGCTTAACGTTTGATTTAACGCATTTCCTTTAACGGCAGGCTGTAGTTGGGCTCTAGATGGTATTCCTACGGGGGCGCAAGAGCTGTGGAATGGTTAAGCTGTTGCTGTGCCTCCAGGTGACTTGTTCAGTAACACTGTTTTTCCAGGTGCAGGTGGATGAGTCGTGCAGGGCAACGGAGGAGAGCCCAGGGGAGCGCTGGAAGAAGGTGAGTCTGTGTAGTACTGGAGGGAAGATGTGACTGATGGCTATAGGGCTCCATTATGGGTTTTACTCTTTTTTTTTGTGATCCGAGGGCGCTAAGCGATGAGCCGAGCGTGATCTGGGCCCTGGAGGTGAGTCAGGCAAGGTGACCGGTGCTTGGTGGGCTGGAGTAGGTGTTCTTTTTCAGGTTATTCAGGTTTTTTTTTCCCTTTGTCATAAATTGAGACCACAATGGATCATAATCCAATTAGAATTTTATTAATTGTAGCAAGTAGAATATGAGCAAATACAGCGCTGGACGGCAGGGGAGTCTGCGCTCCGCCAACTGCCGTACTGAGCAGTTCAAACAGTCTCTCTTTATACATCTTTACTTCCATGTTCAATGAGATAGTGGAGGTACTTTTCGCATGCTTCAGTTGTTGTTAGGGGGTCGTTTCCTGCTTCCTGGTGATATGGGGTTGCTTGTCTTATCTCTGTCGATAAGTTTGGACATCTGATGGTTATCTTGCATAAGCACGCCTGGGAGGTATTCTTCGCATGCTTTACATTGAGCTTAACATAAGTCTTAATAAACAATACCTTAGTTCAGTTTCTCACAATCCCCCCTTTTTCTTTTTATCCTATTATTGTTTATTAGACACTACTTTCATTTTCGGCACTGCAGGCAAATCTTCTTCCACAATTCCGACATTTATCATAACACTCACAAGGTAATATCTCACAATTACAATCATAGTTCTTATGTGGCATAATGCATTCACAACAATCGTCATCTTCATTAATAGATACACTCTTATATTTTGCTTCAGACCTTGTAGTCAAAATAAGCAATTTAGCTGGGTCAAACCGTTCTTTAATAAAATGTAAAATACAGCGTAATATACAAGGTCCAAATATAAGTCCCAGAATCAACATAATAAGCGGTCCTGCTAAAGCAGACAACAAAGTGGTTAGCCAAGGTGAAACATTAAACCAGCTTTCATACCATAACTTGCCCGCTTCACGATCTTTTTTACGTTGATCTAACCTTTTCCGGAGTTTGGGCTATTATCGATAATAAAACTAACGATATACCAGGAAAAAGGGTGTCTGTCAATTTTTCCAATTTAAGTACACTTTTACCAGTCTTGGGGAAGTTCGACCATAGCTGCTTTTGCGTCTCATTGTTCTGGTTCTTTTCTCCACAGTTTGTTCCTCCTCTGCCTCGCCCGTCGACTCGGTTGCTTCGAGCCACGGGGTGTACCATCTTCTTGGCAGCAAGGGAAATCTTCAGGAGAACAGCTGTTTCAGGCTTTCTGCCTGTTTATATAGGCCTCCCACTTTGCAGCTTTAACTAATGGGACTAAGCAAGACACAGCTAGTACTTCCCTTCTGCACTTTGTAGCCAAAATTTCAACCACAAAGGGGATTGATTCATTGGAATGGTAACAATAATACTAAGGGTTTATTCCTTTGGCAAAACTTTCCACCATTCATGGGATCCTCGAATAATTTCTTGTTCCGACTCTAATTGTTTTTAATTTCCACTCAGTGAGAGTTCTTTGGGTTTTCCAACACTGTGTGCAAACTCCTATCGGAGGGTATCCATATTCACAGTGTGTCCACCATTTATCCTGGCATACCTTACACTTGCAACAAGCAAATGGATAACAATCGCAGTTCAAATGATTGCATCTAATTTGTATATCTAAAGTGCTTATTAGCTTTTCCTCTATATTCAATATTGTGTTACTACATAAGTTTAGCAATTTCCTTCAACACACTTCGTACGCTTCCATATATAATAGATTAAAAAAAAGATAATTATAGCAAATATAAACAGCAATATACACTTTATACCAAAAGGTAATGCGGCAAAATAATCAACTAAAGTTCTTATCATTACGTTATCTTTTCAGAGTTATCTTGGTGTCACCTGGAGTACTGATTACTTTCCAGTGGGGTCTCGTCACTGGGCCTTTAATGCGACTAGCATGAGTCCATCCACGCTCAGCAGTCCGGACAGCTGTTTCATCTTGTTCCTTAGCTCCCATTTGTTCTAGTTTTTCCTTTTCTGCAGACTCAAAACTCAAATTATTACTAACAGGTACTTGTTGCATAGTCAAAATCGTACTATAATTGCCTGCTACTCGTTTTGCTTCTGTATCAGCTGCATTATTTCCTCTAACTTGATAACTCGTGCCTCGCTGGTGTCCCTTTATATGTACAACTGCTATTTTATTTGGTATTTTCAATGCCCCCAGAACTCGCCGAATTAATTCTGGGTGTATCAGTTCTTTTCCCTGTGAGTTAACAAATCCTCTCTCCTCCCATATTTTCCCAAAGGTATGTACTACTCCGAACGCATAGCATGAGTCTGTATATATAGTTCCATCCTTTCCCTTCAGTGACACTAAGGCTTTCCACAATGCGTACAGCTCACAGGCTTGAGCCGACCAGCTGGCACTCAGGGGGCCCGATTCTATTGTCTTAAATTCTCCTTTTGCCCCAATTACTTGTACTTTTTCAGGGGAAACTTTACATCCCTCAGGTATTTGCCTAATAGTCGATTTCTCAGCCCCAGTGTCTACTAAAAAGGTGAACTCTTGTTTATGGGGACCTATTTTTAATTTTATCAAGGGCTCATGATGACTCCGGTCCCCTAAGATATAGAGCCCCTGACTCTCCTATTCCGTTTTTAATATTTCCTCATCCCTGATCCTTTCTCTGCAATTCGTCTTTATATGTCCCTTCTTTCCACAGTAAAAACAACATCTCTGTTCCTTCTTTACTACCACGTTCCCTTGTTTCGTTCCAGCAGATCTGTGTTCACCAGTCCGCCCTTTGCGATCCTCTCTGACTGCTGCTACCATCATTTTTACTTGTCGCTTGCTGCTCTCTTCTTCCCGCTTTACGTAGACTTTCTGAGCTTCCCTCAATAATTCATCCAACCCTCTATTCTGCCAGTCCTCTAACTTTTCAATCTTCTTTCTGATATCTTCCCATGATTTTGCCACAAACTGAGTTTTGAGGAGCGCTTGCCCTAAAGGGTCGTCTGGATTTACCCCAGAATACAGCTGAAGGGCTTTCCTCAGTCGTTCCAGCCACTCAGTAGGGCTCTCATCTTTCTTTTGCATTTCATTAAATGCTTTATTGATATTCTGGCCACGGGGTACTGCTTCTCTAATCCCTTGAATTACTATAGTTCTCAGGTCCTGCATATGAGTTCTATGCACTGGATCCTGATTATCCCAATTAGGTCTTTGGAGTGGCCATTTAATATCTGCTTGGGGTCCCTGGGCATGCTGAGCATTCCACAGTCTCATTCCTGCTCGTCTAATCATATCTCTTTCCTCGGTAGTAAATAATTGACCAAGGATAGATTGCATCTCATCTCAAGTATAAAGGTTTGGTCCCAAAAATTGATCTAATCTTTCTGCCACTCCGAGTGGGTCTTCAATTAGGTTTCCCATCTCGGTTCTTTTAAAATCTCGTAGGTCAGCCGAACTTAGGGGCACAAAAATATATCCAATCACAGGTTGGGGTCCCCCCATGGGCATTTCCCTTAAAGGATACATCTGAGCTGCCCCTTTTTGACTCCTAGTTACGCGTCTAGGAGGAGGGGGAGACCCTTGTTCCGATTCTGGTGGGGGAGTGGGCACTCTGGGGACCTCTGAAGGGGCTGCGGGAGCAGGAGGAGAAATATAAGGAGGGGGGGTTAGAAGGGTTTCGTCTAACTCTTCCTTCTTTTTCTTTTGTTCAGTTTTTACTTCATTCAGTGGATAAAGTCTAGCTCTCGGTCTTTCTAGCCACACTTCCGCATACTGACTCTCTTCTGGGTTAAGGCGTTTTTTTTATTGTTAACCCAGAGGTTTAATTGTTGTCTGACCCAATCCTCTTCTGACCCATAGACTGGCCAAACGACATCTTTAAAAATCTTCTTCCCTCCCCATATCCTAGTACAATATTTTATCATTTTCTGTTTATCTTTCCCTAGGGTTCCAGGGAAATATCTCCAATTGTCTAGGATATATGCCAGAGGGGTATTCTTAGGTACAGTGGGTACCTTTCCCATGGGAGTCGAAGGCTTGCTGCCCTTCGCCCCCATCTTCTGGAATATCCACAAGCGTGCACTCACTCGTTCCCCTTGTTCCTGGCCCAGTCCCTCGCGGGAGATGGGAAACGCAGTACTTAAGGGTCCGCACTCGCCTGGTTCAATATAGCGAACCTCTCACTTGTTATATTCCAGGAAACCCAATCCCGCCCGAACGGTAAACCCGCGAACAAATTCGCCATATACTTACGCGCCCTGCGTCTTCGTCCGGACTCCCGTGCACAGAATTTTTATGGGATTTTACCGGTTTCTCCTTTGCTCATCATTCTAGAATTTAGGTTCGTCGGTAAGGTTGAGGTAAGCTGTCGGTCGCGGGGCCGCGGATTGCCGCGGGGCGCCTCCCCGGAGGACAGAAGCTCACCGTTCCTTATCCGAGTCACGGCACCAAATTGTCATAAATTGAGACCACAATGGATCATAATCCAATTAGAATTTTATTAATTGTAGCAAGTAGAATATGAGCAAATACAGCGCTGGACGGCAGGGGAGTCTGCGCTCCGCCAACTGCCGTACTGAGCAGTTCAAACAGTCTCTCTTTATACATCTTTACTTCCATGTTCAATGAGATAGTGGAGGTACTTTTCGCATGCTTCAGTTGTTGTTAGGGGGTCGTTTCCTGCTTCCTGGTGATATGGGGTTGCTTGTCTTATCTCTGTCGATAAGTTTGGACATCTGATGGTTATCTTGCATAAGCACGCCTGGGAGGTATTCTTCGCATGCTTTACATTGAGCTTAACATAAGTCTTAATAAACAATACCTTAGTTCAGTTTCTCACACCTTGTCTTCACTTTCCCATCCCAATTTGGGGCCGATTCCCTCAAACGGGGACTTCCCCCTGTGGGGCTGCTTATGCAGCCTGGGAGCTGCTGCCTGGGCACAAAAATACCTCAAACCCCCTGACTCTGGGTCTGCAATGGGGGGTGAAAAAAACAGAAAGAATTCTGGTGGAAAGAAAACAACTTGGGGCTTCTGGGAAAGCCAACTCCAGCTGGATTTGTGCAGCTGGAAAGGGAAAAAAAGGGTGGTGGTGGGGAAGGAACAACCACCTAAAAGCACCCACCAACCATTCTCATGCACAAAACCGAAAGTGAAAATGACCATTTTTTGTAGGGTAAAAGCACAAAAAGTCCCCACAGAACTCAGTAGTTTGGAAAAGCAACCCCAATTAATACATTATGTAAAGAAGGCAGGGAAAAAAAAGAAAACCAAAACAAAACCCTATCACAACCCTGATGCCACATGCCTACAAGCAGTTCCTGGGGCTTATTCTGCGGGGGTGGGGGACCCAACCTTGTTCCCCAGGTTTGCTGTGCTGCTTCTCCTCCCTCGGGCATGGGGGGGGCGGGCAGTGGCATGGACAGTAGCAAGCACCAGATTTTTGTAAGCAGTCGAGAGGAAAGGACTGAAATGCTCGAGACGCTTTGCTGTTTGGTGCAGAGGCAATGAACGGTGCTGCTGGGGCTGCGAGGGGGAAAGGTGCAGAGGAATAGAAGCTCTGTGGATGCAGCCAAGTTATGGTTTCTGGATGGTATTAATCGAGAAGAGTAATTCAGATAATGCTGCTGCCCAGCGACCAGAGTTGGGTACTGAGCCCGGGAGCCGCGCACGCGCGGTGGCGTCCCTGTGATCCCCATTGCTCTCTCCGCAGGTGACAGCCCTGCGATGCTGCGGTGCCTGCGAGGTGATGCCGCCGTGCTCGTTGCTGCTTCCTGGTAAGGAAAGGCCTCCTCCGCTCCTGCTGCAGCGTGGTGGTGTGTCGGACACGATTCCCTGTGTCGGGTGAGGCCTAGGGCTGCCGGCGAGGTGAGCGAGCCCCTTTGGTGGGTGCCGGGGTGTCTCCTTGTGTGCCTGCACTACTGGGGCTGGTGGGATGGGAAGCTTCAAACGACCTGCCGAGGCAGGCTTCTGGTATGCTAAAGGCGAGCGGGTGAGGGCAGCCCCAGGAGTTACCCGGGAGCTGATAGAAGGGAAGAGGGAAAGGAGGAGGAGGAGGATGACCTTTTCCCCCTGCCCAGGGTGCAGAAGATAGCCAACTCCCCAGCTCACCAGAGCTCCCCCTCAGCCTCCCCTGGCCCCCCTTGCCCCGTGCTCCTGCCCCCAGCTCCGGCACGAGCGAGCTAGGCTACGTGCCTAGGAAGCCTCATCTCGTAAGAGCTGTGAGACACCCTTGTATTCTCTTCAGGTGGAGGATGGCCTAGAGTCTGGAGCTGCAGAAGAGGCAGGGCGGAGAGGAGGGGAAAGAAGCATCTGAACGGCTAAATTGTGCCAGCAGCGCTGAGAGCGAGAGTCGCGGTGAGTCCTGGGCCACTGGGGCCCCGTTGCCTCTCTTGTGCATCCTGGGCCCTCCCTGTCTCTCCCCCGGCCCCCTCTCTTTCCTTACCTGCTGCAAAATTTTTTTTAGTTTTTTTTTTTGCACCCCCCCCCCTCTTTCTCCATCTCGCTCTGAGTGGCTCCCTGCCTCCCCGTCTTTTCAGTCCTCCCTCTCTCTGTCCTGTAGCCTGTGGCTACTTGTTCTTTCTCCGCCTCTCTCTGCCTGGCTCTGGCTCCGTTTTTATTTTTTTATTCCTCCTGCTCTGTCCTGTAGCCTGTCGGTATTTTGTCTTTCTCTGGCCCTCTTGGTCTGACTCCGTGTGTTACCGAAAAACGCGGTAAAATCGGAAATATCTATTCAACACCAATCTAGTATTAAAGAGCAGGCGTTCTTTATTCACGGCGCCAGATGCACGGGGGATCGCTTCTCCTGGCGTGCGTACCTCACACACCTTTCCCGTAGAATTTGTAGATCAAAATTTTACGTATTCATACATATTCATTATCGTCCTGTCTACTGATCGGTACAAACTTGCTCGTTCCGTATGTAAATCACTGCGCAGGCTCGGTGGTGGTCCGTGAGTCGGTGGTCGCAATCTCCCCCTGCCAGAATTGCCTTTTACCTTCTTGGCTCTTAATCTTGGCAGTCTTGGCTAGTTTTCTCAGTGCGCTACACGAAACCGCGTTTTGTCATCCTTTTCTGACAGAAGCACGTTGTCTGTTGTTCTGCTGACATTAACGATCGCCTAGGGACTAAAATGCAGATCGACAGATGCGCTGATTCGTACGCTCCGTGTTCCCGTAATGGAACACCGTCTCTGGTTGGTTGATTTCATCGCTTTGGTTACATTTCCCCCCTTTGGAAGTTTTGAAATAATCATTTTCTCAATACTTCCATCCTAGATCAATAATATTCCACTATGTCAGTTCAGTGTTTGGTTCATCTTCTCAAAGTTTTCACTTGATTGTGGTCTCTAGGGCATATGCAGGTTCCATTTTATACCCAAAATTTTATTAATTTGTTGAACTACCTCTGCAAAAAAATGTGGTCCTCTCCCAGAGGACATTCCTGTTGGCACTCTAAATCTTGGTATTATTTCTTTCAGCAACGTTTTAACTACTACTCTAGCTTTGTTGGTGCAGCACGAGAAAGCTTCTGGCCAACTAGAAAATTTGTCCATCATCACTAACAAATACTGCTATATCTATTTTGTCTGGGTAACTCAGAGAACTTAATTTGCTAATAATTTCCGGGAGAATTTTTTGTTTTGTTACTCCTAAAGGTGGTTTCCTTTGGTTCAGGGGATTATTTCTAGGACAGATTGGACACTTAGCTACCATGGGTTTAATTATTCTTGTCATGCCTACACACGCTACAGATGCTTTTAAACTCAAAACCGTAGCATCTACACCCTAATGTGTTTGCTCATGCTTTTCTTTTGCAAGTTCTGTCATAACTTGTGGGGTTGTTATTATTATTACTTGTTTTTCTGGTGTTACCTACCATCTCTCTGTGTTTTGTGATGCTTCCAATTGTTCTGCTAATTGCTCATCCAATTTATTATAATAATCTCGGTTTCAACTTTGGAATTCCGATCTGTTTTACTGGTACTAGTGCAAGGATACCTTGCTCTGCAGTCCTCTTTGCAGCTTTATCTGTCAATCGTTTGCTTATGTTTACAGCCGTCTGGCCGAATTGATGAGCTTTGCAACGCTTTACCGCCACTTCTTTTGGTTTCTGCACGTCTTCCGGAAGTTGGAGAATGTCTTCTTTATGCTGTATCAATGATTCTTGGGCTGATGGCAGTCCTTTTTCCTTCCCAGTAGCTCCATGATCGTGGATCACACCAAATGCATGTTTGGAATCAGTCTAGATATTTATCCTTCGTCCTTCTGCCATTCGCAGAGCTCGCTTCAACGCTACCAATACTGCTTTCTGTGCTGAGGTGTTCGCAGGCAGCGCCCCTGACTCCATTCCCTCGGCGGTGATAACGACAGCATATCCGGCCATTCTCTTCTCGCCCAGAGCTGCTTCCATCTGTAAACAACTCCAGATCAGGATTTTCCCAGAGGTTTGTGTCTCAGGCCTGGTCTGCTGGAATAGACTTGTTCAATAGTTAGCAAGCGATCGTGTTCGAAATTGTCCGTAAGGTTTTCTGTTGTTAAAAACATAGCAGGATTCAGTATAGCAGTAGTCTTCGATTCCACATGGTCTTGTTCTAACAGAACAACTTGATATTTCAACATTCTGCTAAGGGATAGCCAACGACCCCCCTTTTGTTCTAAAACAGTCACCGCTATGTGCGGGACACATACTGTCATCTTTTGTCCCATTGTTAACTTTGGGGCTTCCTGGATCGGCAGCGCTGCTGTTGCTACTGCCCGTAAACATCCAGGCCATCTTTTACTCACGTGGTCGAGTTGTTTGGAGAAGTAGCCCACGGGTCTCTTCCAGGTTCCCAGTCGCTGTGTCAGCACTCCAAGGGCTAAATGTTGTCTTTCGTGGACAAACAACTCAAAAGGTTTAGCGAAATCGGGTAGGCCTAATGCAGGGGCCATCACTGAGGCTCTTTTCAGTTCTTTGAATGCCGTTTGGCATCCGGGCGTCCAGGTTAAATATTTATCCTTTGATTCTTTCAGTGCCTCATATAATGGTTTTACATACAGTCTGTAGTTCAGAATCCAGAGCTGACGCTATTTCACTATTTTCAGAAAAGCTCTCAGTTCCTTCGGGCCGCAAGGTTCGGGAATTTGACAAATAGTTTCTTTCTTTTCACTTTCTAATTGTCTTTGTCTTTGAGATATTTCGAATCCTAAATAAATGGCTGTTGCTTCTCCTATTTGGGTTTTGTTTCTGGAAACTCCGCATCTTCCTTGGCCCAGAAAATTTAAAAATTTCAAAACATTATTCTTTACTTTCTGCCACTATCAGAATGTCGTCTGCATTCTGTAACAATATGCCTCTCCCTGGGTTCTGTTTTTTCTAGACATTTCTATATTTCTAATTTTTTTTCTTGCCAGCTGAGTCCCAAATATCGTAGGACTAATTTTAAATCCTTGTGGAAGTACGGTCCATGTTAGCTGTGTCTTTCATTCTGTGGTGGGGCTTTCCCATTCCAAAGCAAATAGGCTTTGACTTTTTATGCCTGGAGGTATGCAAAAGAAGGCATCCTTCAAATCTAGTACAGTAAACCATTTATGCTCCTCCTTTAAAAGAGGTCAGTAAAGTGTATGGATTAGCTACTACCGGATGTAGATCTTGGACCACCTGAGATATAGCCCTTAAATCGTGAACCAGCTAATACTCTTTGCCTCTAGATTTCTTTACTGGCGGCACAGGAGTACTATATTCTGATTCACATTCTACTAAGAGCTCATATTCTGAAAAAAATTTATAATTAACTTCTCTAATCCTTTTCGAGCCTCTCGCTTAATACGGTATTGTTTTTGTCTTACCGGCTTGGCTCCAGGCTTTAAGGTTACTTTTACCGGCTCTGCCCGCTTAGGTCGCTCCGGAGCTCCGCTCGCTCAAACCAAAGGAATTACTACGTTTTCCACTTCTTCGGGAACCTGTTCCTCCCTGGAGGAATCCTGTAACATAAACGCTCTCGCCTCTGTGGCTTTTGATTCTGTTCTGGTATTAGTAATTTAATCTCTCCATCTTTAAAAGTTACTTGAGCATCTAATTTACTTAATAGATCTCATCATAACAGAGGCAGTGGACATTCAGGCATATACAGAAACTGGTGAGTTGCCCATTGCTTCTCCAATTTAAACTTTAATGGCTCTAAGAAAGGCTAATTTTTCTTTGCCCTGTCGCACTAACAACACCTACTGGTTTATGATCAACTTTCTCTTTACGTGTATTCAATACCAAAGAAGTGGCTCCCGTATCTACCAAAAATTCTATTTCTTCATTCCCTAGCTTCAGTGTAACCAGGTGTTCAGCTAGGGTTGATTCCTCTGGTCTCCTTCATGCCAAGCTACTTCAAGCATTTTACCCAGATCTCTGGATTCAGGTTCTTCTAGTTTCTGAAGGTTTTTTTACTCCCCCCCCCCACCCCCCCCAATCTGGGGCTGATTGTCTTATGAATATAGAGACCAACTGAATTGCTTTTTCTGTTTTTTTCTGGGTTCAAATGAGTATATTTTCTGGTGGTCACCTTCAGCCTTTCCATAAAGGCTGAAGGGGGGGACTCCTTTAATTCTTGTCTCACTTAATAAATGGGTCAAAATTTATGGCTTTTGGCATTGCATGTCTTACTCCAAATAAAATCTGTCTCTGACATCTAGTCAACATTCCCCTGGGTCCTGGCTGATTAGGGTCCCACTCGGGATTTGTAGATGGAAAATTCTTATTCGTTGTTCTCTGTAAATTCCTGTTAGCATGTGCTCCCTGCACCTGCCTTCTGGCTGTATTCAATACTATTTTCTTGTCAGTTCCATCAAGTGAAGTATCCAGTATCACAAGTAGAGCAACACTTCAAGTTCTCACCACATTTTCCTCTTTTCAGAAACATTGCCGTAGAATCCTGTGGACATATCTCACGCTGTTTCTGCCACTCTGGATGATTCCACAGTGTAAAGAACAAATCAACATATGCCACTTCTTCCCATTTGCCTTCCCTTTTTACAAAACAACATTAATTGCAAGATGGTATGATATTGCAATGTCTCCTGTTCTGGCCATTCGTGCCCACCTTCCAATTGATACGTTGGGCACCAATGATTGCAATATTCAATTAATGGTTTCCGAGTTAGTGGGTCATCACCCCCGATGTCTTTCCAGTGCTTCAAAGTACATCCCAAAGGTGTTCTCTGTGGGATAGGTTTCTTACTCAGAAATGCTCCCATCTCCCAGTCGACTAGCAGTTGTGATAGTGCACTATCACAAATAGTAGTCAGAGGGACTCCAACCCCCGTTAGAGGTCTCACTGGGATCTGTAGCCCCCTGCTAGATATCCCTGGAGACTTCAACCCCCTGTTGAAGACCCCCCTACCCTCGGGTCCCGCTCCACAGGCTTTCGCCTAGCAGAGACTTACCAACCGAGGTACCTCTTGGCCCCAACCCTGCGTGGCTTTTGCCGCGCCTTACGGGCAGGCCTGTGGGACTCAAACCCACTATCCTATCCTATGTGGGAAGCTAACGCCACATATTATTCTACCTAAGTTTCTTCGTAAACGAATGCCTTGTTTACTTCAGTCCAGGGGATCTTTCTCAGAATTCTCTGGCCTGGGGATCGGAAGCTCTCCCCAAGAATTCCTTGGGGCTGGCTGCAGGTCCCACGGTCCTGCGGATCCGTCGAGATTCAAAAGCAGGTTCCCATCTGGGGTGCCAAAACTGTTACCAAAAAACACGGTAAAATCGGAAATATCTATTCAACACCAATCTAGTATTAAAGAGCAGGCGTTCTTTATTCACGGCGCCAGATGCACGGGGGATCGCTCCTCCTGGCGTGCGTACCTCACACACCTTTCCCGTAGAATTTGTAGATCAAAATTTTACGTATTCATACATATTCATTATCGTCCTGTCTACTGATCGGTACAAACTTGCTCGTTCCGTATGTAAATCGCTGCGCAGGCTCGGTGGTGGTCCGTGAGTCGGTGGTCGCAATCTCCCCCTGCCAGAATTGCCTTTTACCTTCTTGGCTCTTAATCTTGGCAGTCTTGGCTAGTTTTCTCAGTGCGCTACACGAAACCGCGTTTTGTCATCCGTTTCTGACAGAAGCACGTTGTCTGTTGTTCTGCTGACATTAACGATCGCCTAGGGACTAAAATGCAGATCGACAGATGCGCTGATTCGTACGCTCCGTGTTCCCGTAATGGAACACCGTCTCTGGTTGGTTGATTTCATCGCTTTGGTTACATTTCCCCCCTTTGGAAGTTTTGAAATAATCATTTTCTCAATACTTCCATCTTAGATCAATAATATTCCACTATGTCAGTTCAGTGTTTGGTTCATCTTCTCAAAATTTTCACTTGATTGTGGTCTCTAGGGCATATGCAGGTTCCATTTTATACCCAAAATTTTATTAATTTGTTGAACTACCTCTGCAAAAAAATGTGGTCCTCTCTCAGAGGACATTCCTGTTGGCACTCTAAATCTTGGTATTATTTCTTTCAGCAACATCTTAACTACTACTCTAGCTTTGTTGGTGCAGCACGAGAAAGCTTCTGGCCAACTAGAAAACTTGTCCATCAGCACTAACAAATACTGCTATATCTATTTTGTCTGGGTAACTCAGAAAACTTAATTTGCTAATAATTTCCGGGAGAATTTTTTGTTTTGTTACTCCTAAAGGTGGTTTCCTTTGGTTCAGGGGATTATTTCTAGGACAGATTGGACACTTAGCTACCATGGGTTTAACTGTTCTTGTCATGCCTACACACGCTACAGATGCTTTTAAACTCAAAACCGTAGCATCTACACCCTAATGTGTTTGCTCATGCTTTTCTTTTGCAAGTTCTGTCATAACTTGTGGGGTTGTTATTATTATTACTTGTTTTTCTGGTGTTACCTACCATCTCTCTGTGTTTTGTGATGCTTCCAATTGTTCTGCTAATTGCTCATCCAATTTATTATAATAATCTCGGTTTCAACTTTGGAATTCCGATCTGTTTTACTGGTACTAGTGCAAGGATACCTTGCTCTGCAGTCCTCTTTGCAGCTTTATCTGTCAATCGTTTGCTTATGTTTACAGCCGTCTGGCCGAATTGATGAGCTTTGCAACGCTTTACCGCCACTTCTTTTGGTTTCTGCACGTCTTCCGGAAGTTGGAGAATGTCTTCTTTATGCTGTATCAATGATTCTTGGGCTGATGGCAGTCCTTTTTCCTTCCCAGTAGCTCCATGATCGTGGATCACACCAAATGCATGTTTGGAATCAGTCTAGATATTTATCCTTCGTCCTTCTGCCATTCGCAGAGCTCGCTTCAACGCTACCAATACTGCTTTCTGTGCTGAGGTGTTCGCAGGCAGCGCCCCTGACTCCATTCCCTCGGCGGTGATAACGACAGCATATCCGGCCATTCTCTTCTCGCCCAGAGCTGCTTCCATCTGTAAACAACTCCAGATCAGGATTTTCCCAGAGGTTTGTGTCTCAGGCCTGGTCTGCTGGAATAGACTTGTTCAATAGTTAGCAAGCGATCGTGTTCGAAATTGTCCGTAAGGTTTTCTGTTGTTAAAAACATACAGGATTCAGTATAGCAGTAGTCTTCGATTCCACATGGTCTTGTTCTAACAGAACAACTTGATATTTCAACATTCTGCTAAGGGATAGCCAACGACCCCCCTTTTGTTCTAAAACAGTCACCGCTATGTGCGGGACACATACTGTCATCTTTTGTCCCATTGTTAACTTTGGGGCTTCCTGGATCGGCAGCGCTGCTGTTGCCACTGCCCGTAAACATCCAGGCCATCTTTTACTCACGTGGTCGAGTTGTTTGGAGAAGTAGCCCACGGGTCTCTTCCAGGTTCCCAGTCGCTGTGTCAGCACTCCAAGGGCTAAATGTTGTCTTTCGTGGACAAACAACTCAAAAGGTTTAGCGAAATCGGGTAGGCCTAATGCAGGGGCCATCACTGAGGCTCTTTTCAGTTCTTTGAATGCCGTTTGGCATCCGGGCGTCCAGGTTAAATATTTATCCTTTGATTCTTTCAGTGCCTCATATAATGGTTTTACATACAGTCTGTAGTTCAGAATCCAGAGCTGACGCTATTTCACTATTTTCAGAAAAGCTCTCAGTTCCTTCGGGCCGCAAGGTTCGGGAATTTGACAAATAGTTTCTTTCTTTTCACTTTCTAATTGTCTTTGTCTTTGAGATATTTCGAATCCTAAATAAATGGCTGTTGCTTCTCCTATTTGGGTTTTGTTTCTGGAAACTCCGCATCTTCCTTGGCCCAGAAAATTTAAAAATTTCAAAACATTATTCTTTACTTTCTGCCACTATCAGAATGTCGTCTGCATTCTGTAACAATATGCCTCTCCCTGGGTTCTGTTTTTTCTAGACATTTCTATATTTCTAATTTTTTTTCTTGCCAGCTGAGTCCCAAATATCGTAGGACTAATTTTAAATCCTTGTGGAAGTACGGTCCATGTTAGCTGTGTCTTTCATTCTGTGGTGGGGCTTTCCCATTCCAAAGCAAATAGGCTTTGACTTTTTATGCCTGGAGGTATGCAAAAGAAGGCATCCTTCAAATCTAGTACAGTAAACCATTTATGCTCCTCCTTTAAAAGAGGTCAGTAAAGTGTATGGATTAGCTACTACCGGATGTAGATCTTGGACCACCTGAGATATAGCCCTTAAATCGTGAACCAGCTAATACTCTTTGCCTCTAGATTTCTTTACTGGCGGCACAGGAGTACTATATTCTGATTCACATTCTATTAAGAGCTCATATTCTGAAAAAAATTTATAATTAACTTCTCTAATCCTTTTCGAGCCTCTCGCTTAATACGGTATTGTTTTTGTCTTACCGGCTTGGCTCCAGGCTTTAAGGTTACTTTTACCGGCTCTGCCCGCTTAGGTCGCTCCGGAGCTCCGCTCGCTCAAACCAAAGGAATTACTACGTTTTCCACTTCTTCGGGAACCTGTTCCTCCCTGGAGGAATCCTGTAACATAAACGCTCTCGCCTCTGTGGCTTTTGATTCTGTTCTGGTATTAGTAATTTAATCTCTCCATCTTTAAAAGTTACTTGAGCATCTAATTTACTTAATAGATCTCATCATAACAGAGGCAGTGGACATTCAGGCATATACAGAAACTGGTGAGTTGCCCATTGCTTCTCCAATTTAAACTTTAATGGCTCTAAGAAAGGCTAATTTTTCTTTGCCCTGTCGCACTAACAACACCTACTGGTTTATGATCAACTTTCTCTTTACGTGTATTCAATACCAAAGAAGTGGCTCCCGTATCTACCAAAAATTCTATTTCTTCATTCCCTAGCTTCAGTGTAACCAGGTGTTCAGCTAGGGTTGATTCCTCTGGTCTCCTTCATGCCAAGCTACTTCAAGCATTTTACCCAGATCTCTGGATTCAGGTTCTTCTAGTTTCTGAAGGTTTTTTTACTCCCCCCCCCCCCCCCCCCCCCCCAATCTGGGGCTGATTGTCTTATGAATATAGAGACCAACTGAATTGCTTTTTCTGTTTTTTTCTGGGTTCAAATGAGTATATTTTCTGGTGGTCACCTTCAGCCTTTCCATAAAGGCTGAAGGGGGGGACTCCTTTAATTCTTGTCTCACTTAATAAATGGGTCAAAATTTATGGCTTTTGGCATTGCATGTCTTACTCCAAATAAAATCTGTCTCTGACATCTAGTCAACATTCCCCTGGGTCCTGGCTGATTAGGGTCCCACTCGGGATTTGTAGATGGAAAATTCTTATTCGTTGTTCTCTGTAAATTCCTGTTAGCATGTGCTCCCTGCACCTGCCTTCTGGCTGTATTCAATACTATTTTCTTGTCAGTTCCATCAAGTGAAGTATCCAGTATCACAAGTAGAGCAACACTTCAAGTTCTCACCACATTTTCCTCTTTTCAGAAACATTGCCGTAGAATCCTGTGGACATATCTCACGCTGTTTCTGCCACTCTGGATGATTCCACAGTGTAAAGAACAAATCAACATATGCCACTTCTTCCCATTTGCCTTCCCTTTTTACAAAACAACATTAATTGCAAGATGGTATGATATTGCAATGTCTCCTGTTCTGGCCATTCGTGCCCACCTTCCAATTGATACGTTGGGCACCAATGATTGCAATATTCAATTAATGGTTTCCGAGTTAGTGGGTCATCACCCCCGATGTCTTTGCAGTGCTTCAAAGTACATCCCAAAGGTGTTCTCTGTGGGATAGGTTTCTTACTCAGAAATGCTCCCATCTCCCAGTCGACTAGCAGTTGTGATAGTGCACTATCACAAATAGTAGTCAGAGGGACTCCAACCCCCGTTAGAGGTCTCACTGGGATCTGTAGCCCCCTGCTAGATATCCCTGGAGACTTCAACCCCCTGTTGAAGACCCCCCTACCCTCGGGTCCCGCTCCACAGGCTTTCGCCTAGCAGAGACTTACCAACCGAGGTACCTCTTGGCCCCAACCCTGCGTGGCTTTTGCCGCGCCTTACGGGCAGGCCTGTGGGACTCAAACCCACTATCCTATCCTATGTGGGAAGCTAACGCCACATATTATTCTACCTAAGTTTCTTCGTAAACGAATGCCTTGTTTACTTCAGTCCAGGGGATCTTTCTCAGAATTCTCTGGCCTGGGGATCGGAAGCTCTCCCCAAGAATTCCTTGGGGCTGGCTGCAGGTCCCACGGTCCTGCGGATCCGTCGAGATTCAAAAGCAGGTTCCCATCTGGGGTGCCAAAACTGTTACCAAAAAACACGGTAAGATCGGAAATATCTATTCAACACCAATCTAGTATTAAAGAGCAGGCGTTCTTTATTCACGGCGCCAGATGCACGGGGGATCGCTCCTCCTGGCGTGCGTACCTCACACACCTTTCCCGTAGAATTTGTAGATCAAAATTTTACGTATTCATACATATTCATTATCGTCCTGTCTACTGATCGGTACAAACTTGCTCGTTCCGTATGTAAATCGCTGCGCAGGCTCGGTGGTGGTCCGTGAGTCGGTGGTCGCGATCTCCCCCTGCCAGAATTGCCTTTTACCTTCTTGGCTCTTAATCTTGGCAGTCTTGGCTAGTTTTCTCAGTGCGCTACACGAAACCGCGTTTTGTCATCCGTTTCTGACAGAAGCACGTTGTCTGTTGTTCTGCTGACATTAACGATCGCCTAGGGACTAAAATGCAGATCGACAGATGCGCTGATTCGTACGCTCCGTGTTCCCGTAATGGAACACCGTCTCTGGTTGGTTGATTTCATCGCTTTGGTTACATTTCCCCCCTTTGGAAGTTTTGAAATAATCATTTTCTCAATACTTCCATCTTAGATCAATAATATTCCACTATGTCAGTTCAGTGTTTGGTTCATCTTCTCAAAGTTTTCACTTGATTGTGGTCTCTAGGGCATATGCAGGTTCCATTTTATACCCAAAATTTTATTAATTTGTTGAACTACCTCTGCAAAAAAATGTGGTCCTCTCTCAGAGGACATTCCTGTTGGCACTCTAAATCTTGGTATTATTTCTTTCAGCAACATCTTAACTACTACTCTAGCTTTGTTGGTGCAGCACGAGAAAGCTTCTGGCCAACTAGAAAACTTGTCCATCAGCACTAACAAATACTGCTATATCTATTTTGTCTGGGTAACTCAGAAAACTTAATTTGCTAATAATTTCCGGGAGAATTTTTTGTTTTGTTACTCCTAAAGGTGGTTTCCTTTGGTTCAGGGGATTATTTCTAGGACAGATTGGACACTTAGCTACCATGGGTTTAACTGTTCTTGTCATGCCTACACACGCTACAGATGCTTTTAAACTCAAAACCGTAGCATCTACACCCTAATGTGTTTGCTCATGCTTTTCTTTTGCAAGTTCTGTCATAACTTGTGGGGTTGTTATTATTATTACTTGTTTTTCTGGTGTTACCTACCATCTCTGTGTTTTGTGATGCTTCCAATTGTTCTGCTAATTGCTCATCCAATTTATTATAATAATCTGGGTTTCAACTTTGGAATTCCGATCTGTTTTACTGGTACTAGTGCAAGGATACCTTGCTCTGCAGTCCTCTTTGCAGCTTTATCTGTCAATCGTTTGCTTATGTTTACAGCCGTCTGGCCGAATCGATGAGCTTTGCAACGCTTTACCGCCACTTCTTTTGGTTTCTGCACGTCTTCCGGAAGTTGGAGAATGTCTTCTTTATGCTGTATCAATGATTCTTGGGCTGATGGCAGTCCTTTTTCCTTCCCAGTAGCTCCATGATCGTGGATCACACCAAATGCATGTTTGGAATCAGTCTAGATATTTATCCTTCGTCCTTCTGCCATTCGCAGAGCTCGCTTCAACGCTACCAATACTGCTTTCTGTGCTGAGGTGTTCGCAGGCAGCGCCCCTGACTCCATTCCCTCGGCGGTGATAACGACAGCATATCCGGCCATTCTCTTCTCGCCCAGAGCTGCTTCCATCTGTAAACAACTCCAGATCAGGATTTTCCCAGAGGTTTGTGTCTCAGGCCTGGTCTGCTGGAATAGACTTGTTCAATAGTTAGCAAGCGATGGTGTTCGAAATTGTCCGTAAGGTTTTCTGTTGTTAAAAACATAGCAGGATTCAGTATAGCAGTAGTCTTCGATTCCACATGGTCTTGTTCTAACAGAACAACTTGATATTTCAACATTCTGCTAAGGGATAGCCAACGACCCCCCTTTTGTTCTAAAACAGTCACCGCTATGTGCGGGACACATACTGTCATCTTTTGTCCCATTGTTAACTTTGGGGCTTCCTGGATCGGCAGCGCTGCTGTTGCCACTGCCCGTAAACATCCAGGCCATCTTTTACTCACGTGGTCGAGTTGTTTGGAGAAGTAGCCCACGGGTCTCTTCCAGGTTCCCAGTCGCTGTGTCAGCACTCCAAGGGCTAAATGTTGTCTTTCGTGGACAAACAACTCAAAAGGTTTAGCGAAATCGGGTAGGCCTAATGCAGGGGCCATCACTGAGGCTCTTTTCAGTTCTTTGAATGCCGTTTGGCATCCGGGCGTCCAGGTTAAATATTTATCCTTTGATTCTTTCAGTGCCTCATATAATGGTTTTACATACAGTCTGTAGTTCAGAATCCAGAGCTGACGCTATTTCACTATTTTCAGAAAAGCTCTCAGTTCCTTCGGGCCGCAAGGTTCGGGAATTTGACAAATAGTTTCTTTCTTTTCACTTTCTAATTGTCTTTGTCTTTGAGATATTTTGAATCCTAAATAAATGGCTGTTGCTTCTCCTATTTGGGTTTTGTTTCTGGAAACTCCGCATCTTCCTTGGCCCAGAAAATTTAAAAATTTCAAAACATTATTCTTTACTTTCTGCCACTATCAGAATGTCGTCTGCATTCTGTAACAGTATGCCTCTCCCTGGGTTCTGTTTTTTCTAGACATTTCTATATTTCTAATTTTTTTTCTTGCCAGCTGAGTCCCAAATATCGTAGGACTAATTTTAAATCCTTGTGGAAGTACGGTCCATGTTAGCTGTGTCTTTCATTCTGTGGTGGGGCTTTCCCATTCCAAAGCAAATAGGCTTTGACTTTTTATGCCTGGAGGTATGCAAAAGAAGGCATCCTTCAAATCTAGTACAGTAAACCATTTATGCTCCTCCTTTAAAAGAGGTCAGTAAAGTGTATGGATTAGCTACTACCGGATGTAGATCTTGGACCACCTGAGATATAGCCCTTAAATCGTGAACCAGCTAATACTCTTTGCCTCTAGATTTCTTTACTGGCGGCACAGGAGTACTATATTCTGATTCACATTCTATTAAGAGCTCATATTCTGAAAAAAATTTATAATTAACTTCTCTAATCCTTTTCGAGCCTCTCGCTTAATACGGTATTGTTTTTGTCTTACCGGCTTGGCTCCAGGCTTTAAGGTTACTTTTACCGGCTCTGCCCGCTTAGGTCGCTCCGGAGCTCCGCTCGCTCAAACCAAAGGAATTACTACGTTTTCCACTTCTTCGGGAACCTGTTCCTCCCTGGAGGAATCCTGTAACATAAACGCTCTCGCCTCTGTGGCTTTTGATTCTGTTCTGGTATTAGTAATTTAATCTCTCCATCTTTAAAAGTTACTTGAGCATCTAATTTACTTAATAGATCTCATCATAACAGAGGCAGTGGACATTCAGGCATATACAGAAACTGGTGAGTTGCCCATTGCTTCTCCAATTTAAACTTTAATGGCTCTAAGAAAGGCTAATTTTTCTTTGCCCTGTCGCACTAACAACACCTACTGGTTTATGATCAACTTTCTCTTTACGTGTATTCAATACCAAAGAAGTGGCTCCCGTATCTACCAAAAATTCTATTTCTTCATTCCCTAGCTTCAGTGTAACCAGGTGTTCAGCTAGGGTTGATTCCTCTGGTCTCCTTCATGCCAAGCTACTTCAAGCATTTTACCCAGATCTCTGGATTCAGGTTCTTCTAGTTTCTGAAGGTTTTTTTACTCCCCCCCCCCCCACCCCCCCCAATCTGGGGCTGATTGTCTTATGAATATAGAGACCAACTGAATTGCTTTTTCTGTTTTTTTCTGGGTTCAAATGAGTATATTTTCTGGTGGTCACCTTCAGCCTTTCCATAAAGGCTGAAGGGGGGGACTCCTTTAATTCTTGTCTCACTTAATAAATGGGTCAAAATTTATGGCTTTTGGCATTGCATGTCTTACTCCAAATAAAATGTGTCTCTGACATCTAGTCAACATTCCCCTGGGTCCTGGCTGATTAGGGTCCCACTCGGGATTTGTAGATGGAAAATTCTTATTCGTTGTTCTCTGTAAATTCCTGTTAGCATGTGCTCCCTGCACCTGCCTTCTGGCTGTATTCAATACTATTTTCTTGTCAGTTCCATCAAGTGAAGTGTCCAGTATCACAAGTAGAGCAACACTTCAAGTTCTCACCACATTTTCCTCTTTTCAGAAACATTGCCGTAGAATCCTGTGGACATATCTCACGCTGTTTCTGCCACTCTGGATGATTCCACAGTGTAAAGAACAAATCAACATATGCCACTTCTTCCCATTTGCCTTCCCTTTTTACAAAACAACATTAATTGCAAGATGGTATGATATTGCAATGTCTCCTGTTCTGGCCATTCGTGCCCACCTTCCAATTGATACGTTGGGCACCAATGATTGCAATATTCAATTAATGGTTTCCGAGTTAGTGGGTCATCACCCCCGATGTCTTTCCAGTGCTTCAAAGTACATCCCAAAGGTGTTCTCTGTGGGATAGGTTTCTTACTCAGAAATGCTCCCATCTCCCAGTCGACTAGCAGTTGTGATAGTGCACTATCACAAATAGTAGTCAGAGGGACTCCAACCCCCGTTAGAGGTCTCACTGGGATCTGTAGCCCCCTGCTAGATATCCCTGGAGACTTCAACCCCCTGTTGAAGACCCCCCTACCCTCAGGTCCCGCTCCACAGGCTTTCGCCTAGCAGAGACTTACCAACCGAGGTACCTCTTGGCCCCAACCCTGCGTGGCTTTTGCCGCGCCTTACGGGCAGGCCTGTGGGACTCAAACCCACTATCCTATCCTATGTGGGAAGCTAACGCCACATATTATTCTACCTAAGTTTCTTCGTAAACGAATGCCTTGTTTACTTCAGTCCAGGGGATCTTTCTCAGAATTCTCTGGCCTGGGGATCGGAAGCTCTCCCCAAGAATTCCTTGGGGCTGGCTGCAGGTCCCACGGTCCTGCGGATCCGTCGAGATTCAAAAGCAGGTTCCCATCTGGGGTGCCAAAACTGTTACCAAAAAACACGGTAAAATCGGAAATATCTATTCAACACCAATCTAGTATTAAAGAGCAGGCGTTCTTTATTCACGGCGCCAGATGCACGGGGGATCGCTCCTCCTGGCGTGCGTACCTCACACACCTTTCCCGTAGAATTTGTAGATCAAAATTTTACGTATTCATACATATTCATTATCGTCCTGTCTACTGATCGGTACAAACTGGCTCGTTCCGTATGTAAATCACTGCGCAGGCTCGGTGGTGGTCCGTGAGTCGGTGGTCGCGATCTCCCCCTGCCAGAATTGCCTTTTACCTTCTTGGCTCTTAATCTTGGCAGTCTTGGCTAGTTTTCTCAGTGCGCTACACGAAACCGCGTTTTGTCATCCTTTTCTGACAGAAGCACGTTGTCTGTTGTTCTGCTGACATTAACGATCGCCTAGGGACTAAAATGCAGATCGACAGATGCGCTGATTCGTACGCTCCGTGTTCCCGTAATGGAACACCGTCTCTGGTTGGTTGATTTCATCGCTTTGGTTACATTTCCCCCCTTTGGAAGTTTTGAAATAATCATTTTCTCAATACTTCCATCTTAGATCAATAATATTCCACTATGTCAGTTCAGTGTTTGGTTCATCTTCTCAAAGTTTTCACTTGATTGTGGTCTCTAGGGCATATGCAGGTTCCATTTTATACCCAAAATTTTATTAATTTGTTGAACTACCTCTGCAAAAAAATGTGGTCCTCTCTCAGAGGACATTCCTGTTGGCACTCTAAATCTTGGTATTATTTCTTTCAGCAACATCTTAACTACTACTCTAGCTTTGTTGGTGCAGCACGAGAAAGCTTCTGGCCAACTAGAAAACTTGTCCATCAGCACTAACAAATACTGCTATATCTATTTTGTCTGGGTAACTCAGAAAACTTAATTTGCTAATAATTTCCGGGAGAATTTTTTGTTTTGTTACTCCTAAAGGTGGTTTCCTTTGGTTCAGGGGATTATTTCTAGGACAGATTGGACACTTAGCTACCATGGGTTTAACTGTTCTTGTCATGCCTACACACGCTACAGATGCTTTTAAACTCAAAACCGTAGCATCTACACCCTAATGTGTTTGCTCATGCTTTTCTTTTGCAAGTTCTGTCATAACTTGTGGGGTTGTTATTATTATTACTTGTTTTTCTGGTGTTACCTACCATCTCTGTGTTTTGTGATGCTTCCAATTGTTCTGCTAATTGCTCATCCAATTTATTATAATAATCTGGGTTTCAACTTTGGAATTCCGATCTGTTTTACTGGTACTAGTGCAAGGATACCTTGCTCTGCAGTCCTCTTTGCAGCTTTATCTGTCAATCGTTTGCTTATGTTTACAGCCGTCTGGCCGAATCGATGAGCTTTGCAACGCTTTACCGCCACTTCTTTTGGTTTCTGCACGTCTTCCGGAAGTTGGAGAATGTCTTCTTTATGCTGTATCAATGATTCTTGGGCTGATGGCAGTCCTTTTTCCTTCCCAGTAGCTCCATGATCGTGGATCACACCAAATGCATGTTTGGAATCAGTCTAGATATTTATCCTTCGTCCTTCTGCCATTCGCAGAGCTCGCTTCAACGCTACCAATACTGCTTTCTGTGCTGAGGTGTTCGCAGGCAGCGCCCCTGACTCCATTCCCTCGGCGGTGATAACGACAGCATATCCAGCCATTCTCTTCTCGCCCAGAGCTGCTTCCATCTGTAAACAACTCCAGATCAGGATTTTCCCAGAGGTTTGTGTCTCAGGCCTGGTCTGCTGGAATAGACTTGTTCAATAGTTAGCAAGCGATCGTGTTCGAAATTGTCCGTAAGGTTTTCTGTTGTTAAAAACATAGCAGGATTCAGTATAGCAGTAGTCTTCGATTCCACATGGTCTTGTTCTAACAGAACAACTTGATATTTCAACATTCTGCTAAGGGATAGCCAACGACCCCCCTTTTGTTCTAAAACAGTCACCGCTATGTGCGGGACACATACTGTCATCTTTTGTCCCATTGTTAACTTTGGGGCTTCCTGGATCGGCAGCGCTGCTGTTGCCACTGCCCGTAAACATCCAGGCCATCTTTTACTCACGTGGTCGAGTTGTTTGGAGAAGTAGCCCACGGGTCTCTTCCAGGTTCCCAGTCGCTGTGTCAGCACTCCAAGGGCTAAATGTTGTCTTTCGTGGACAAACAACTCAAAAGGTTTAGCGAAATCGGGTAGGCCTAATGCAGGGGCCATCACTGAGGCTCTTTTCAGTTCTTTGAATGCCGTTTGGCATCCGGGCGTCCAGGTTAAATATTTATCCTTTGATTCTTTCAGTGCCTCATATAATGGTTTTACATACAGTCTGTAGTTCAGAATCCAGAGCTGACGCTATTTCACTATTTTCAGAAAAGCTCTCAGTTCCTTCGGGCCGCAAGGTTCGGGAATTTGACAAATAGTTTCTTTCTTTTCACTTTCTAATTGTCTTTGTCTTTGAGATATTTCGAATCCTAAATAAATGGCTGTTGCTTCTCCTATTTGGGTTTTGTTTCTGGAAACTCCGCATCTTCCTTGGCCCAGAAAATTTAAAAATTTCAAAACATTATTCTTTACTTTCTGCCACTATCAGAATGTCGTCTGCATTCTGTAACAATATGCCTCTCCCTGGGTTCTGTTTTTTCTAGACATTTCTATATTTCTAATTTTTTTTCTTGCCAGCTGAGTCCCAAATATCGTAGGACTAATTTTAAATCCTTGTGGAAGTACGGTCCATGTTAGCTGTGTCTTTCATTCTGTGGTGGGGCTTTCCCATTCCAAAGCAAATAGGCTTTGACTTTTTATGCCTGGAGGTATGCAAAAGAAGGCATCCTTCAAATCTAGTACAGTAAACCATTTATGCTCCTCCTTTAAAAGAGGTCAGTAAAGTGTATGGATTAGCTACTACCGGATGTAGATCTTGGACCACCTGAGATATAGCCCTTAAATCGTGAACCAGCTAATACTCTTTGCCTCTAGATTTCTTTACTGGCGGCACAGGAGTACTATATTCTGATTCACATTCTACTAAGAGCTCATATTCTGAAAAAAATTTATAATTAACTTCTCTAATCCTTTTCGAGCCTCTCGCTTAATACGGTATTGTTTTTGTCTTACCGGCTTGGCTCCAGGCTTTAAGGTTACTTTTACCGGCTCTGCCCGCTTAGGTCGCTCCGGAGCTCCGCTCGCTCAAACCAAAGGAATTACTACGTTTTCCACTTCTTCGGGAACCTGTTCCTCCCTGGAGGAATCCTGTAACATAAACGCTCTCGCCTCTGTGGCTTTTGATTCTGTTCTGGTATTAGTAATTTAATCTCTCCATCTTTAAAAGTTACTTGAGCATCTAATTTACTTAATAGATCTCATCATAACAGAGGCAGTGGACATTCAGGCATATACAGAAACTGGTGAGTTGCCCATTGCTTCTCCAATTTAAACTTTAATGGCTCTAAGAAAGGCTAATTTTTCTTTGCCCTGTCGCACTAACAACACCTACTGGTTTATGATCAACTTTCTCTTTACGTGTATTCAATACCAAAGAAGTGGCTCCCGTATCTACCAAAAATTCTATTTCTTCATTCCCTAGCTTCAGTGTAACCAGGTGTTCAGCTAGGGTTGATTCCTCTGGTCTCCTTCATGCCAAGCTACTTCAAGCATTTTACCCAGATCTCTGGATTCAGGTTCTTCTAGTTTCTGAAGGTTTTTTTACTCCCCCCCCCCCCACCCCCCCCAATCTGGGGCTGATTGTCTTATGAATATAGAGACCAACTGAATTGCTTTTTCTGTTTTTTTCTGGGTTCAAATGAGTATATTTTCTGGTGGTCACCTTCAGCCTTTCCATAAAGGCTGAAGGGGGGGACTCCTTTAATTCTTGTCTCACTTAATAAATGGGTCAAAATTTATGGCTTTTGGCATTGCATGTCTTACTCCAAATAAAATCTGTCTCTGACATCTAGTCAACATTCCCCTGGGTCCTGGCTGATTAGGGTCCCACTCGGGATTTGTAGATGGAAAATTCTTATTCGTTGTTCTCTGTAAATTCCTGTTAGCATGTGCTCCCTGCACCTGCCTTCTGGCTGTATTCAATACTATTTTCTTGTCAGTTCCATCAAGTGAAGTGTCCAGTATCACAAGTAGAGCAACACTTCAAGTTCTCACCACATTTTCCTCTTTTCAGAAACATTGCCGTAGAATCCTGTGGACATATCTCACGCTGTTTCTGCCACTCTGGATGATTCCACAGTGTAAAGAACAAATCAACATATGCCACTTCTTCCCATTTGCCTTCCCTTTTTACAAAACAACATTAATTGCAAGATGGTATGATATTGCAATGTCTCCTGTTCTGGCCATTCGTGCCCACCTTCCAATTGATACGTTGGGCACCAATGATTGCAATATTCAATTAATGGTTTCCGAGTTAGTGGGTCATCACCCCCGATGTCTTTCCAGTGCTTCAAAGTACATCCCAAAGGTGTTCTCTGTGGGATAGGTTTCTTACTCAGAAATGCTCCCATCTCCCAGTCGACTAGCAGTTGTGATAGTGCACTATCACAAATAGTAGTCAGAGGGACTCCAACCCCCGTTAGAGGTCTCACTGGGATCTGTAGCCCCCTGCTAGATATCCCTGGAGACTTCAACCCCCTGTTGAAGACCCCCCTACCCTCAGGTCCCGCTCCACAGGCTTTCGCCTAGCAGAGACTTACCAACCGAGGTACCTCTTGGCCCCAACCCTGCGTGGCTTTTGCCGCGCCTTACGGGCAGGCCTGTGGGACTCAAACCCACTATCCTATCCTATGTGGGAAGCTAACGCCACATATTATTCTACCTAAGTTTCTTCGTAAACGAATGCCTTGTTTACTTCAGTCCAGGGGATCTTTCTCAGAATTCTCTGGCCTGGGGATCGGAAGCTCTCCCCAAGAATTCCTTGGGGCTGGCTGCAGGTCCCACGGTCCTGCGGATCCGTCGAGATTCAAAAGCAGGTTCCCATCTGGGGTGCCAAAACTGTTACCAAAAAACACGGTAAAATCGGAAATATCTATTCAACACCAATCTAGTATTAAAGAGCAGGCGTTCTTTATTCACGGCGCCAGATGCACGGGGGATCGCTCCTCCTGGCGTGCGTACCTCACACACCTTTCCCGTAGAATTTGTAGATCAAAATTTTACGTATTCATACATATTCATTATCGTCCTGTCTACTGATCGGTACAAACTTGCTCGTTCCGTATGTAAATCACTGCGCAGGCTCGGTGGTGGTCCGTGAGTCGGTGGTCGCAATCTCCCCCTGCCAGAATTGCCTTTTACCTTCTTGGCTCTTAATCTTGGCAGTCTTGGCTAGTTTTCTCAGTGCGCTACACGAAACCGCGTTTTGTCATCCTTTTCTGACAGAAGCACGTTGTCTGTTGTTCTGCTGACATTAACGATCGCCTAGGGACTAAAATGCAGATCGACAGATGCGCTGATTCGTACGCTCCGTGTTCCCGTAATGGAACACCGTCTCTGGTTGGTTGATTTCATCGCTTTGGTTACATTTCCCCCCTTTGGAAGTTTTGAAATAATCATTTTCTCAATACTTCCATCTTAGATCAATAATATTCCACTATGTCAGTTCAGTGTTTGGTTCATCTTCTCAAAGTTTTCACTTGATTGTGGTCTCTAGGGCATATGCAGGTTCCATTTTATACCCAAAATTTTATTAATTTGTTGAACTACCTCTGCAAAAAAATGTGGTCCTCTCTCAGAGGACATTCCTGTTGGCACTCTAAATCTTGGTATTATTTCTTTCAGCAACATCTTAACTACTACTCTAGCTTTGTTGGTGCAGCACGAGAAAGCTTCTGGCCAACTAGAAAACTTGTCCATCAGCACTAACAAATACTGCTATATCTATTTTGTCTGGGTAACTCAGAAAACTTAATTTGCTAATAATTTCCGGGAGAATTTTTTGTTTTGTTACTCCTAAAGGTGGTTTCCTTTGGTTCAGGGGATTATTTCTAGGACAGATTGGACACTTAGCTACCATGGGTTTAACTGTTCTTGTCATGCCTACACACGCTACAGATGCTTTTAAACTCAAAACCGTAGCATCTACACCCTAATGTGTTTGCTCATGCTTTTCTTTTGCAAGTTCTGTCATAACTTGTGGGGTTGTTATTATTATTACTTGTTTTTCTGGTGTTACCTACCATCTCTGTGTTTTGTGATGCTTCCAATTGTTCTGCTAATTGCTCATCCAATTTATTATAATAATCTGGGTTTCAACTTTGGAATTCCGATCTGTTTTACTGGTACTAGTGCAAGGATACCTTGCTCTGCAGTCCTCTTTGCAGCTTTATCTGTCAATCGTTTGCTTATGTTTACAGCCGTCTGGCCGAATTGATGAGCTTTGCAACGCTTTACCGCCACTTCTTTTGGTTTCTGCACGTCTTCCGGAAGTTGGAGAATGTCTTCTTTATGCTGTATCAATGATTCTTGGGCTGATGGCAGTCCTTTTTCCTTCCCAGTAGCTCCATGATCGTGGATCACACCAAATGCATGTTTGGAATCAGTCTAGATATTTATCCTTCGTCCTTCTGCCATTCGCAGAGCTCGCTTCAACGCTACCAATACTGCTTTCTGTGCTGAGGTGTTCGCAGGCAGCGCCCCTGACTCCATTCCCTCGGCGGTGATAACGACAGCATATCCAGCCATTCTCTTCTCGCCCAGAGCTGCTTCCATCTGTAAACAACTCCAGATCAGGATTTTCCCAGAGGTTTGTGTCTCAGGCCTGGTCTGCTGGAATAGACTTGTTCAATAGTTAGCAAGCGATGGTGTTCGAAATTGTCCGTAAGGTTTTCTGTTGTTAAAAACATAGCAGGATTCAGTATAGCAGTAGTCTTCGATTCCACATGGTCTTGTTCTAACAGAACAACTTGATATTTCAACATTCTGCTAAGGGATAGCCAACGACCCCCCTTTTGTTCTAAAACAGTCACCGCTATGTGCGGGACACATACTGTCATCTTTTGTCCCATTGTTAACTTTGGGGCTTCCTGGATCGGCAGCGCTGCTGTTGCCACTGCCCGTAAACATCCAGGCCATCTTTTACTCACGTGGTCGAGTTGTTTGGAGAAGTAGCCCACGGGTCTCTTCCAGGTTCCCAGTCGCTGTGTCAGCACTCCAAGGGCTAAATGTTGTCTTTCGTGGACAAACAGCTCAAAAGGTTTAGCGAAATCGGGTAGGCCTAATGCAGGGGCCATCACTGAGGCTCTTTTCAGTTCTTTGAATGCCGTTTGGCATCCGGGCGTCCAGGTTAAATATTTATCCTTTGATTCTTTCAGTGCCTCATATAATGGTTTTACATACAGTCTGTAGTTCAGAATCCAGAGCTGACGCTATTTCACTATTTTCAGAAAAGCTCTCAGTTCCTTCGGGCCGCAAGGTTCGGGAATTTGACAAATAGTTTCTTTCTTTTCACTTTCTAATTGTCTTTGTCTTTGAGATATTTCGAATCCTAAATAAATGGCTGTTGCTTCTCCTATTTGGGTTTTGTTTCTGGAAACTCCGCATCTTCCTTGGCCCAGAAAATTTAAAAATTTCAAAACATTATTCTTTACTTTCTGCCACTATCAGAATGTCGTCTGCATTCTGTAACAATATGCCTCTCCCTGGGTTCTGTTTTTTCTAGACATTTCTATATTTCTAATTTTTTTTCTTGCCAGCTGAGTCCCAAATATCGTAGGACTAATTTTAAATCCTTGTGGAAGTACGGTCCATGTTAGCTGTGTCTTTCATTCTGTGGTGGGGCTTTCCCATTCCAAAGCAAATAGGCTTTGACTTTTTATGCCTGGAGGTATGCAAAAGAAGGCATCCTTCAAATCTAGTACAGTAAACCATTTATGCTCCTCCTTTAAAAGAGGTCAGTAAAGTGTATGGATTAGCTACTACCGGATGTAGATCTTGGACCACCTGAGATATAGCCCTTAAATCGTGAACCAGCTAATACTCTTTGCCTCTAGATTTCTTTACTGGCGGCACAGGAGTACTATATTCTGATTCACATTCTATTAAGAGCTCATATTCTGAAAAAAATTTATAATTAACTTCTCTAATCCTTTTCGAGCCTCTCGCTTAATACGGTATTGTTTTTGTCTTACCGGCTTGGCTCCAGGCTTTAAGGTTACTTTTACCGGCTCTGCCCGCTTAGGTCGCTCCGGAGCTCCGCTCGCTCAAACCAAAGGAATTACTACGTTTTCCACTTCTTCGGGAACCTGTTCCTCCCTGGAGGAATCCTGTAACATAAACGCTCTCGCCTCTGTGGCTTTTGATTCTGTTCTGGTATTAGTAATTTAATCTCTCCATCTTTAAAAGTTACTTGAGCATCTAATTTACTTAATAGATCTCATCATAACAGAGGCAGTGGACATTCAGGCATATACAGAAACTGGTGAGTTGCCCATTGCTTCTCCAATTTAAACTTTAATGGCTCTAAGAAAGGCTAATTTTTCTTTGCCCTGTCGCACTAACAACACCTACTGGTTTATGATCAACTTTCTCTTTACGTGTATTCAATACCAAAGAAGTGGCTCCCGTATCTACCAAAAATTCTATTTCTTCATTCCCTAGCTTCAGTGTAACCAGGTGTTCAGCTAGGGTTGATTCCTCTGGTCTCCTTCATGCCAAGCTACTTCAAGCATTTTACCCAGATCTCTGGATTCAGGTTCTTCTAGTTTCTGAAGGTTTTTTTACTCCCCCCCCCCCCACCCCCCCCAATCTGGGGCTGATTGTCTTATGAATATAGAGACCAACTGAATTGCTTTTTCTGTTTTTTTCTGGGTTCAAATGAGTATATTTTCTGGTGGTCACCTTCAGCCTTTCCATAAAGGCTGAAGGGGGGGACTCCTTTAATTCTTGTCTCACTTAATAAATGGGTCAAAATTTATGGCTTTTGGCATTGCATGTCTTACTCCAAATAAAATCTGTCTCTGACATCTAGTCAACATTCCCCTGGGTCCTGGCTGATTAGGGTCCCACTCGGGATTTGTAGATGGAAAATTCTTATTCGTTGTTCTCTGTAAATTCCTGTTAGCATGTGCTCCCTGCACCTGCCTTCTGGCTGTATTCAATACTATTTTCTTGTCAGTTCCATCAAGTGAAGTATCCAGTATCACAAGTAGAGCAACACTTCAAGTTCTCACCACATTTTCCTCTTTTCAGAAACATTGCCGTAGAATCCTGTGGACATATCTCACGCTGTTTCTGCCACTCTGGATGATTCCACAGTGTAAAGAACAAATCAACATATGCCACTTCTTCCCATTTGCCTTCCCTTTTTACAAAACAACATTAATTGCAAGATGGTATGATATTGCAATGTCTCCTGTTCTGGCCATTCGTGCCCACCTTCCAATTGATACGTTGGGCACCAATGATTGCAATATTCAATTAATGGTTTCCGAGTTAGTGGGTCATCACCCCCGATGTCTTTCCAGTGCTTCAAAGTACATCCCAAAGGTGTTCTCTGTGGGATAGGTTTCTTACTCAGAAATGCTCCCATCTCCCAGTCGACTAGCAGTTGTGATAGTGCACTATCACAAATAGTAGTCAGAGGGACTCCAACCCCCGTTAGAGGTCTCACTGGGAATCCGCCACTGGGATCTGTAGCCCCCTGCTAGATATCCCTGGAGACTTCAACCCCCTGTTGAAGACCCCCCTACCCTCGGGTCCCGCTCCACAGGCTTTCGCCTAGCAGAGACTTACCAACCGAGGTACCTCTTGGCCCCAACCCTGCGTGGCTTTCGCCGCGCCTTACGGGCAGGCCTGTGGGACTCAAACCCACTATCCTGTCCTATGTGGGAAGCTAACGCCACATATTATTCTACCTAAGTTTCTTCTTAAACGAATGCCTTGTTTACTTCAGTCCAGGGGATCTTTCTCAGAATTCTCTGGCCTGGGGATCGGAAGCTCTCCCCAAGAATTCCTTGGGGCTGGCTGCAGGTCCCACGGTCCTGCGGATCCGTCGAGATTCAAAAGCAGGTTCCCATCTGGGGTGCCAAAACTGTTACCAAAAAACACGGTAAAATCGGAAATATCTATTCAACACCAATCTAGTATTAAAGAGCAGGCGTTCTTTATTCACGGCGCCAGATGCACGGGGGATCGCTCCTCCTGGCGTGCGTACCTCACACACCTTTCCCGTAGAATTTGTAGATCAAAATTTTACGTATTCATACATATTCATTATCGTCCTGTCTACTGATCGGTACAAACTTGCTCGTTCCGTATGTAAATCACTGCGCAGGCTCGGTGGTGGTCCGTGAGTCGGTGGTCGCGATCTCCCCCTGCCAGAATTGCCTTTTACCTTCTTGGCTCTTAATCTTGGCAGTCTTGGCTAGTTTTCTCAGTGCGCTACACGAAACCGCGTTTTGTCATCCTTTTCTGACAGAAGCACGTTGTCTGTTGTTCTGCTGACATTAACGATCGCCTAGGGACTAAAATGCAGATCGACAGATGCGCTGATTCGTACGCTCCGTGTTCCCGTAATGGAACACCGTCTCTGGTTGGTTGATTTCATCGCTTTGGTTACACCTGTTCCTGTTGTTCAGTTTCTTCTTTTTTGGCTTTGTGTGATTCTCTCTGTGATTCTGTTTTTCTCTGCCTCGCTTTTCCCAGCTCCCCGTCCCTCACTTTGAATACCCGTTATCCTTCACCAGCTCACTCTCCCTTGGTTGCCATCCCCGTTTCTGAGTTCCTCCTGCTTTGCCACGTAGCCCGTGACTTTTTTCTTAATCTCTCTCTGTCTGCCTCAACGCTCCCGCCGCGCTTTTTAGTTCGTCTGCTCTGCTCTGTACCCTGCTACTGTTACTTGCCTGCCTGAGTTCTTCTCTGTCCAGCTCCCTTTCCCTATTCTTGAATTCCTGTTCTTCCTGCACCCGCCGCTGTTCCCTGTGATCTCCGTCCCCTCTGTCCAGCTCCCTGTCCCTAGGTTTTAATTCCTGCCTCTGCCCGCCGTAGCCCGTCTAGATTTTTCTCTCGGCCTCTCTCTCTGTCCGGCTCCCCCTCTCTGTGTTCTAATTCCACGTTCTCTGTCACGTAGACCCGTGCTATTTGTTTGTCCTCATCTCTCTCTGTCCAGCTCCTTGCTGCTATGTTTTATTTCTTCCCTCTCTGTCTGTCTTTGTAGCCCATTGCCGTTGTGTGGTTTTTTTTTTTTTTTCCTACTTGTTTCTTCATGTGTCTCTGTCTGCCTCCCAGTGCCTGATCTTTAATTCCTCCTTCCCTGTAGGCCGCTGTTCCTTTTTTCCATTCTACATTGTGTTCTCTTTGGTCTCCTGTTCTTATTCATCGATTCCCTCCTCGCCGCCCTGTGGCCTGTCCCCATTTTATTGTTGCGCCTCTCTCCCTCTCTCTGGCTTCTTGCCCCTGTTTTGAAAATTCCTCCCTCTCTTCTCTCTTCCCTGTTGGCCGTGTGATCTTCAGCCTTTCTCCATCTCTTTCTGCCCAGCTCTCTGTGTCTATTCATTAATTCTTCCCTCTCTGCCCTGTAGCCTGTAGCTTTTGTCCTTTCTCCATCTTGCTGTCTCTGGCTTCCCCATGACCCTGTTTTAGAATTGTTTCTCTCTCCTTTCTGTACGCATTGCGATTCCTTTTGCTCCCCATCTCCCTTTGTTTTGGGTGTTTTTTTTTGTTGTTGTTTCTCTGGCTCCCTGTCCCTAATTCTTAATTCTCTGCCTTCTCGTGCTCTGTACCACGTAGCCCCATGGTTTGTTTTGTGGTGTTCCCTCCCCGGCCCCTTCCCTCCGTTGTTGGCTGTCTCGGCTCCCTGTCCCCGTGGCTTCATTCTTCCCTTTCTGCCCTGTTCTTGTCGCTTGTCTTGTCTGTCTCCATCGCGCTCGGTCCAGCTTCCTGCCCCTATTCTTCTTTCCTCCCTCGCTGTCGTGCTGCCTGCCCCAGGTTCTTTGTGCGTCTCCAGCCTGCTCCTCTTCCTTCTTTGTTGGTCTGTGTCCTGCTCTTCCCCCCTCTTTCTGCTGCCTCTCTTCCCCTCTCTCTGCTGCTTGTATCTCCACCTCCGTCAGGCTCCCTGTCCTTCTCTGGCCGTCCTGTTCCCTGCCTCGTGCCTTCTCACTACACGCACACACGCCCCCCCGCCCCCGTCCAGCTGGCTGCCGCTCTTCTCTTCTCTTCTCTTCTCTCTTCCTACTGTCCTGTGCCCTGCTCCTCACCTTTGGTGGCCTCCCCCTCTGCCCAGCAGCCCGTCGCTCCAGGAGCCGGGCGACGGACGGTCCCTTTCCTGCCAAACGCAGACAAGCGCGTGCCGTGGTTTAGCCCCAGCTGGCAACTCTGCACCAGGGAGCTGCTTGCTCGCTCCACCCTCAGTGGGCTGGGGGAGAGAGCTGGAAGGGTAAAAGTGAGAAAAATCATGGGCTGAGATCAAGACTGTTTAATAGGTAAAGCAAAAGCTGTGCGTGGAAGCAAAGCAAGGAATTAATTCACTCCTCCTTTTCGGCGGGCAGGTGTTGAGCCACCTCTGGGAAAGCAGGGCTCTGTCATGTGTCATGGTTACTTAGGGAGAGAAATGCCGTAGCCCCCCCCCCCCCCCCCCCCCCCAAGGACTCCCCCTTCTTCCCCCAGCTGCGTGTGCTGAGCATGATGTCAAATGGTATGGAATATCCCTTTGGTCAGTTAGCTGGGAAAGCTTTCCCAGCTGTCCCAGCCTACTTGCTGGTGGGGCACTGAGAGAACCAGAAGAGGCCCTGACTGTGGAAGCAGTGCTCAGCAAGAACCAAAACATCTCTACATTATTAACGGTGTTTTGAGCATAAATCCAAAACGTATCCCTTCCTAGCTACTGTGGAGAAAATGAGCACTATCCCAGCCACCACCAGCTCCGTGCGGCTGCGGCAACGGCGGCCGAGGTGGCCTTGGGGCAGGGGGAGCGTTGGGGACCCTGAGCCACGAATCGCTCCTGGGACTTGTTACGTGCGCGCCTGCACCAACAGCTGCCCTCTCCTTTGGCCTGAGGGCTGCGTTTGCGCTCCCTTGGCGTGGGGCAAGGGGCTGTGATGGAGCCCGGGGGAGGAGGTGGTGCACTGTGGGGGTGAGGGGAGGGGGCCCCCCGTTGCTGCTGCGCCTCAGCTGTGGGCGGGGTCTGGCTGGAGGAGCCCCAGGTGCGGGCAGTGGGGCTGGCGGTGCCGGCTCCTCCCTGGAAAAGGGGTGGTGCCCTGCTCCGGGGGGCCAGTGTGAGCCGAGGGCGGGGCGGAGCGGAGCTGTGGCCGAGCGTCAGCGGGCTGCGAGTGTAGCGAGGGAGGAGGTGAGCGGGGGCTGGGTGGGGGGCCGCTGCGTGCCGGGTCAAGCCCCGAGGAGGGCTGCGGCGGGGCAGCGGCGGGTCGGAGCGGGCGGTGGGGAGAGCGAGGCTGTGCTGAGGGCTCGGTGGGGCTTCCGGGTGCATCGGCGGGAGGGACGGTGCCCCGCAGGGTGAGAGAGCGGGGAGGGCGGGCTCGCGGCGTGGCGGGAGCTGTGGTGGTGCGTGTGGCGGCTGGGCGGGCGGCCATGTTGTGGCGCAGAGCGTGCCGGGAGCTGTAGTCCTTGTGGCGGGGGGCTGCCGGGCGGCCGTGTTGTGGCGCAGAGCATGGCGGGAGCTGTAGTCCTTGCGGCGGGGGGCTGCCGGGCGGCCGTGTTGTGGCGCAGAGCGTGCCGGGAGCTGTAGTCCTTGTGGCGGGGGGCTGCCGGGCGGCCGTGTTGTGGCGCAGAGCGTGCCGGGAGCTGTAGTCCTTGTGGCGGGGGGCTGCCGGGCGGCCGTGTTGTGGCGCAGAGCATGGCGGGAGCTGTAGTCCTTGCGGCGGGGGGCTGCCGGGCGGCCGTGTTGTGGCGCAGAGCATGCCGGGAGCTGTAGTCCTTGCGGCGGGGGGCTGCCGGGCGGCCGTGTTGTGGCGCAGAGCATGCCGGGAGCTGTAGTCCTTGTGGCGCGCGGCTCCCGGGCGGCCGCGTTGTGGCGCAGAGCATGGCGGGAGCTGTAGTCCTTGTGGCGGGTGGCTGCCGGGCGGCCATGTTGTGGCGCAGAGCGTGCCGGGAGCTGTAGGCCTTGCGGCGGGGGGCTCCCGGGCGGCCGTGTTGTGGCGCAGAGCATGCCGGGAGCTGTAGTCCTTGTGGCGGGGGGCTGCCGGGCGGCCGTGTTGTGGCGCAGAGCATGGCGGGAGCTGTAGTCCTTGTGGCGGGGGGCTGCCGGGCGGCCGTGTTGTGGCGCAGAGCATGGCGGGAGCTGTAGTCCTTGTGGCGGGGGGCTGCCGGGCGGCCGTGTTGTGGCGCAGAGCATGGCGGGAGCTGTAGTCCTTGCGGCGGGGGGCTGCCGGGCGGCCGTGTTGTGGCGCAGAGCATGCCGGGAGCTGTAGTCCTTGCGGCGGGGGGCTGCCGGGCGGCCGTGTTGTGGCGCAGAGCGTGCCGGGAGCTGTAGTCCTGGCGCAGTGGCTGCCGGCCCTGTCACGTGGCTCGCCGGGGCGCGGCGGGAGGCGCGGTGTTCCGGCGCTCGGGTGCCGGGCGGCCGTGCCGCGTACGGTAGGCGCGGTGTATTTTGGGGGTTGGATTCGTGTTGATTTCTGGGGGCTTCCAGGTGCGGCCGCTCCCCGAGAAGCGGTGAGTTCCCCGGGAGCTGACAGAAGGGAAGAGGGAAAGGAGGAGGACCTTTTCCCCCTGCCCAGGGCGCAGATGATGGCCGCCGCCTCCCCGGCTCACCGGAGCTCCCGCTCAGCCTCCCCTGGCCCCCCCCTTGCCCCGTGCGCCTGCCCCCAGCCCCGGCACCTCCCCTGAAGCGTGCTGCGTAGCCCTTGGCCGCCCCCAGGCCCTGTCGTGAAGGCAGCGAGCCGGCCCTCGAGCGCACTGGATTCCCCCTCGGCGCAGGGGCCCTTAGCAGTAGCGCGGGGAAGGGGCGGTGTGTCCAGAAGCCCCTGCGCAAGGAGGGGCTTTGGCCAGGGTCGATCGACGGTAATGACGGTCGCTGTTTCTTCTTTCCCTCTCCCAGAGACCGTGCTGAGGACGTGGTTGTCTGTCCTTCCCCCGGGGATGCCGTTGACTGCGGCCGTCTCAGGCTTGCGTGGCTTCTCTCTGCCCGGCGTTGCCATCCTCGCAGCGCGGGGGCGAAAAGGGACACACAGAGCCCTTCCCGGCTGTGGACAGGAGCTGCCTCGGCTGAAGCTGGAGACGCCAACGAAAGGTAAAGCAGAAGAAACTGAAGGCGCTCTGGCTGCCAGCTGCCTTCCTGCCGCAGGCGAGAGAGAGCCTGTCCCTGCAGGTGAGGGAGGGAGGATCCCCCTTCGTAGCCCGCAGCGGGCCAGGCCACCAACGTGCACCGCAGGGTCTGTACGCGTAACCGGGAGTTGGGTACGGGCGTGTAGTGCACGAGCGAGCTAGGCTATGTGCCTAGGAAGCCTCATCTCGTAAGAGCGGTAAGACACCCGTGTATCCTCTTTAGGTGGAGAACGGCCTAGAGTCTGGAGCTGCAGAAGAGGCAGGGCGGAGAGGAGGGGAAAGAAGCATCTGAACGGCTAAATTGTGCCAGCAGCGCTGAGAGCGAGAGTCGCGGTGAGTCCTGGGCCACTGGGGCCCCGTTGCCTCTCTTGTGCGTCCTGGGCCCTCCCTGTCTCTCCCCCCTGGCCCCCTCTCTTTCCTTACCTGCTGCAAAATTATTTTTAGGTTTTTTTTTTTGCGTCCCCCCGCCCCTTCTTTCTCCATCTCGCTCTGAGTGGCTCCCTGCCTCCCTGTCTTTTTGGTCCTCCCTCTCTCTGTCCTGTAGCCTGTGGCTACTTGTTCTTTCTCCGCCTCTCTCTGCCTGGCTCTGGCTCAGTTTTTTATTTTATATTTATGGAGAGAGCATCGGGCGTCCTCCTGTCTTTGCAGGGCTGACCCTGAGGAAGTGTGGTCCGTCGGTCGATAGCATGAATATATATATATTTTGTGGGTGCACAAATCCTTTTCAGAGTGTCAGAGGGTAAGGGTTTTGTTCTGTTCAGCGTAAACATTGTTCTGTTTGGTGTATTTGTCGAAGATGAGAGTTTAGTGGGGGAGGTAGTCAGCTCTCTGGCTGGTTTGAGGTGGGCTATACGTGTTTGTCGGTCACCTCTCACCTGCCAGTTGTTTTGAACTAGTTTTATCTGGTTTTCCTTGGGAGTCACAAGGGGTTTGGGGCTCCCCGGTGGCGGGTGCTGTGGCCAAAAGAGAGAGCAGGGTCACAGAGTGCCTCATATATGGGGCTGGCCTCGGCCATCTCCTGCACAAACTTCTGGTATGTAGCGATCGGGATTTGATTTCCTGAAGGAGAGGATGATGGAGCTCATCATAAGAGCATAATCATTTTCTCTTCCTTTGGCAGTACGGGCACCCGAGGGCCAGCCTGCTTTTGAGGAACAGCATGAGGATGTCGGTGTCGATGCTCAGCAGTGGAAGGAAGCTTCTTTTGGAGGCCAAGAAGATGAAGTGGAGTACTTATTTGTTGTGTTTGATTTTCATTGCGGGGATGGGGAGGGGTGGGACATGGAAAACGCGGTCCCAGGCAGGGGAGGTGTCTATGATGTGGGAGGCCGTGAGAGAGATCATGGACGCTGCTGGACAGGCGTTAGAACCCGTTGCTCAGGTTGGACGGACCCGGCAGAACCACTGCACCATCTTAAGTAACGCCTGCTCACATACTGAGATTTTGGTAGTTGCCCCCACATCCCCGTTGGCTTTTCCTCGTCGAGCTTGTATTTTGGCAAGAAGCGTCTCTCGTTAAGCGTTTGGGTCTAAGGGGTGTCCACGAGGCTACGTGGTGCCCATCCCCATGAGATTTTGTGACCATCAAGTGATATTCAGCGTCCATCTTATGCCCGTCTCCTGTAACTACTCTGCAGTTTTCACTTAAGGCTTGATAGCGCAGCGTTAGCTGAGGGCGGCATTTCCCGCGCTGGCCCCGCCACGCCGACGGCGTTTCCCCTGCCGGCCGCTGTCCGTTCCCTGTAACTGTGACTCTTGTCCTGGCAGAACCTTTGCCAAAGCCGCCTTTGTGCTCCACAGCAGTCTGTTTTCTGTCTCGAGTATGTTTCTTTTCGGTATCGGCTACCCCAAAGCTGTGTACCGTTGGCTCAGGTCTCTCCGTGAGCTTCTGTGAGTAGAGAGAGCCTTCCTCTGTTTTTATCGATGCGTCTCCTGGGGTGGTTTTTTGTTGTCCTTTACAATTTAGTTTTGTCCCAGCTACTGAGGTGTTAATTTAGCTGCTTCGTACCGTTCCCGATACGCTTGTATATTTCCACGTTTCTTTTCATGTTTTTTGTCCTTTGAGACTGATTCAGTTCTGTTAAGGGACTGAGCGAGAGAGAGCGTTGAGGTGACTCCGAATGGTTGATGGTTTTACAGTAAATGATTTACTTTATAACCAGAGATAATTTTTGAGAAGGGGCTCTTAAAAGATTTCATTCTGCTTTGCCATTCTGCTGGCGTAGATGAGCCCCAGCCTTTCTTCGGGAGGCTCATTCTGCTCCTGGGCTTCTCTGGTACTGTTCCTTGAGTTGGTTGCAGGTTTTGAGCTGTCTAAGCTCTTTGGGTAGGTGTGTTTTGACATTTAGAGAGGGGGAGGTTTCTGGCTGAGGTAAGAGAGCAGTCAAAGTTGAGCAGCAGATATATATTAGGAAGTATACTTGTACGAGCTTTTGTTTTTCCTCGGGTCAGTAAGTTTGTGTTGGATGTTCAGGGGTAGCAAGATGGTCTAATAGTGTGTTTTGGATTGTTTGGTTTTGTGGGGGTGTTATGGTTTTGTCTGGGGTTTTTTTGGTGTTTTGTTTTTGTGTGTGGTAGGTTTTTTGTTTGGTTGGTTTTGCAGGAATTTTATGACTTGGCCGAGGGTAGAAGCGTATATTTTTCCCACCAGTTTTGCCTGTGTGTTGTGCAAGTTGTTGACGTTATCTCTCAATAGGACTGATGCTGAGATGCTGCGGTAGGGGTTAGGGTGAGCGTGTTGTACGCGTCTGTATGTGGAGCTCTAGCCTTCCTTCAGAAAGCAGCAGGGACGTAACGCATAGTGTGTGTCGGGGTACGGAACTGCTCGTCGCCTTTCCCGATCGCCCGTAGAGTACCACGTTGTCCCGAGAACCTTTGCAGCTTGCGGCAGGTCCCTCGTAGATTATAAGCATCGGGGCTTCTGTTATTTTGTGGGCCTGTAGAGAGCACGGAGTCTGCGGGAAGCCGGAAGGTGGGAGGTGCTCGCAGAGCGCGGGGCAGAGGTGGGAAGGGCAGCTCCCGAGGAGCGGCTGACAGAGGGGCTTTAGGGGTGCAAATACAGGGCGGGAGCTGTCGGGAGGGAGTGAGGTTCCTTCCCTGACAGTTCAGGAGGAGAGGAGGGGTTTTTGAAGTCTTGGTACCGGGGGATGGTTGGGAAAGGGGTGTTCAAGTGTTAGCTAATGGTCGCGTTCTGTGTGCAAGCAGCCTCCGGTAGCCCAGTCTCCTTCCCCGTATGTGTCAGCGCGGCCGCTCGAGCGTGCTGTCTGCCGAGAGGTTCTCCACGCGGCTGTTCACGGAGTCGCTCAGGAGTGAGTTACCTACAAAGGGAGAGTGTGTCACTACACCAGCCACGCCCGTTTGCTTCCCGTACTGCTTTTGGTGTTTGCCCTATCGGTGTAATTTTTGTGTGTTGCGTGGTTTGACTTTTTCTTGCACTTTAAGTCATAGGTCTAGGGTTAAGCAGGACAGTCGAGCGAGGCGTGGCAGCAAAGGCGAGCAGATGGCGTCGTGTGCTGTGACGGGGCGGGCTGTGCGGTCACTCGTCTGGGATTTCTGCCTTTGGGGTCTCTGTGTTGCCAAACAAGTCAGTCAAAACGATTTGTTAGTTTGTTTTGCGTGGTGAGCTCTTGCTTTTGGAAAGCAGTGTCTAATATCTGTGTGCCTCTCCGTATTTCCCCAGAAGTGGGCCCGGCATTGAAGGTGACAGTTCCCAGCCATCGGGGACGGACCGAGTATGCGAGCAGGTGCCTGACGCGGCCACTGACCCGGGAGGCACGGATCGGGAGGTGAGGGAGCCGTGTTGGCATGGTAGGGGAAAGGATGAGTCTGGAATGTGGCTGTTGGTGGAGATGCACGGCAGGGAGCCGGACACGGGAGGGAGGGGGCGAACAGAGCATTGTGAGAAGGTAGGTCAGCACGTGACAACGGAGGGGTCGTGCAGTGCGAGCACCTATGTGACTAGTTAACGAAGGGACTCACAAAACTACATGCAAAGCGGGATGTCTGCCCCGAGCTCGTCGGGCAAGGTGAGCGATGAACAGGAAACCGTAGCAGCGGTTATTTTTGAGGTGTGGAATTGTTTGTGAGCGGGCGGCCGCTTCCAGGCGCAGCGGTCACCTTGTCTCTCTGGTTCTCTAGGCGCCGTAGGTGGCGGCGGCCACGACATCCAGCCTCATTAGAGCGTGGGCGAGCGGAAGTTCACGGCGCTTCCGAGGAGGCTGTCGTTGCGGAAGTGGCCGGCGTTGAGTGGTGCGACGCTGAGTGATGGCACCGCACGTTTGGAGATGAAGAGTGTCCGTGTGACCGCAGCCCCATCCTACGTAGCCTGTGTGGCCTTTTTAAAGGATGGCTTTTGAGCCCCCGGATTTGGAAGCGAAGCTGAGGGGCCGATGCGGTCTTTGTGCAGGTGGCCGGTCGGTTGGGGGAAGCGCAGGTGGGGCCCGCAGGGGTTGTCAAATCAGTGGAGGGTACCGTTCAGAGACCGGACACGTTTGGGCCGAGAGAGGTTGTGTTGTCCTTTCTGCAAAACAGAAGCATCTGCCAGGCAGGGGAGTTCCTGCCTGTGCTTGTGCTGTTGTGTGGATTTTGTAGTCTGTCTTTGTTCCTTCCTGTACTCGGGTCTCGATGTGTCTGTTCTCCGTGCTGAGCAGGCACCTAGGTAGCAATATTGAGGGTTTTGCAAGCCCTGGCTCATCGGCATAATGGTAACCGAGAGCTTCCTTTCTCGCATTTTAAGTCTACTGCATAGATTTGTCTTGTGTCTTAAATATTAGACCTTTATAGAAGGTCATCTTTTTGCGGCGGTGATTAAGGCGGCCTCAGTACTGCTGCTGAAGAGCAGTCTGAATACGCAGGGCCCTTTTCTGGGACCTGTTCCCTGCACCTGAACGTTCTGAGGTCTTTAAGAGCGGCTCGTCGCTCGTGCATCGTCCTAGTTGTGGGTATATGGTTTTTTCGCAGGTGATGATGGTACGTGACATCTCCACGGATGCTATAGCTGCTTCCTCGCTGCCCTGCAGATCTTCTCGCCCGGTGGCATCTCTGGGCCGGAAGTCCGTGGTCTCGGTGAGAATTTTCTTAGGTGCCGCGATCACGTCGCTTGTAGTATTTGTGAGCAGTGTCGGTCCGTGCACGTCGATGCCTGTGTCAGAGCTGCTCCTCCGCCTGGGGGTGTAGCAATGGTAGAGCGGGGGAAAGAACAGCAATAAGAGTATATGGTTAACGTTAATGTGCGTAGACTGTTTTGGCAACGCCCGTACAACCCTCGTTGGAGCGAGTGGCCGTTGGCAGCGGGCGAGGACGGTAATTTCCGGGGCGTTTTGTGGGTGCCGAGGGGATGACCGTAGCCGTCTGGGAGAGGCAGCTAGAGTGCTAGCTGAGCAGAGGGCATCTCTCAGCTGTTCAAGCTTGTACGTGCGTGGGGCTTAACATTTGATTGAAGGTATGTCCTTTAATGGCATGCAGTAGTTGGGCTCTAGATGGTATTCCTACGTGGAAGCAAGACCTGTGGAATGGTTAAGCTGTTGCTGTGCGTCCAGGTGACTTGTTCTCTCATGCTGTCCTTGCAGAGGATGAAGATGGAGCTGTGCAGGGTGATAGAGCAGAGCTGAGTAGAGCACACTAAGGCGGCGGGTCCGTGTGCAGGATTAAAGGGAAGATGCGACTGAAGGCTATTTGAGGAGCATTTCAGGTGAGCTGGGTCGCAGTGAGGAGGCTCATGGGGCTGGTGACGTTGTTCTCTTTGCTCTCAGGAGCACAGCGCTATCCCTAGGGGCTGGCAAGGTTCTAATTGTGGGGCCGGCGCCCATCGGGTGCCTCATTTTTTGCGTTGCAGTTTAAAGTGTGGGTCACTCTGGTGTTTGAGGAGTTTCTGGGCAGTTGTTGTCTGCGGCGTCGTTCCCAGATGCATGAACAGCTCTGCTCTGTCGCTGTCCATTTTCAGGGAGCGTGACTTCTTTCCTGCATCCTTACAGTCTTAGGTCTTGTAGCTGGGCTTCTTGTGCCTCCTCCCTCTCAGTTTTGAGAGGAACTTCTTGTCACGGGCCCTGACGCTCTTCTAATCTTTTTGGATCGCGTTAGGGCCTCCTTGCGTCACTGTCAGGGTTCCGCAGGTCTTGTTGCTGGACGAGCTCTTCCGTCCAGTTGTCTCTCTGTTTGCCGAGAGCGTTCTCTCGTCTCGGAGGCGCGCAGTTTGTAGCGTTTCTCATAGCGTTGGTGTGTGCGTTTGAGTTTGTCTCGGACCGCCTTGCTGGCCCTGTAGAGTCGGGTAGGTGGCACAGCGAGGAGAGGTTAGGGTTCATCTGTTGCTGTGCCAAGGCTGTTGGGGGAAAGGTTGTACCGTCATCTCGGATTGAGTGGCCCTCCTCAGCGGGCGAGGACCGTAATCACCGTGACGTTTTGTGGGCTCGGAGGCCGTGACCGTAGCTATCTGGGAGAGGCGGCTAGAGTTCAGCTGAGCAGATTACCTCTGCAGGGTGTTCAAGCTTGTACGTGCGTAGGGCTTCATGTTTGAAGTCATATGTTTGTTTTAATGGCAGGTTATAGTCGGTCTTCAGGAACCGTTAAGGTACTGCTGTGCAACCAGGCGACTTGTTTGGTATTGGTTTTGGAGATGCCGAGGGACGAGTCGTGCAGGGCGACGGAGGGGAACCGAGGGGACCGATGTAAGCGGGTGAGGTGGTGCGTGGTGTATATAGAGGGAAGATGTGACCGATGGCTCTATGACTCCGTTGCTCCTTGCGTTTGTCTTTTGTTTTGGGTTTGAAGTAGCGTAGCAATGAGCAAAGGAGGCAAGTCGAGCAAGGCGAGTGGTGATTGGTGGGCTGAAGTAGCAGCTCTTTTCTGAGGTGTTGTGTTGCTGGGGAAGTTATAAGGAACGCGCGTTGTTCGGGTGTTACGGACGGCGGGCGAGCTGGACACGGCACCTGGAAGTGGCGTAGGCTGGGAGGGAGGCTGTCGAGGGAAAGGGGTGCGAGACGGGGATCGGTGCGGGCAGGCTGTGGCATCGGGCAGCATCTCGGGAGGTGCCTTTTCGCTTGGCTTTTTGCAGGTGCCGCTGGCAGGCTCGGAGCGGTGCTGCCGCGTGCCTATGAGAGGTCTGAGAAGGTGGGGCAGCGGCCAGCATCTGAGACCAGAGAATGCTGTGGTCCGTCGTCGAGCTCTTCAGTTTTGTAGGTAACACGTGGGCCGTCTTTGGAACGGCGTATGAGCATTAGAAGCGAGCTGGGTAGTAATGAGGAAGTCACGGGGCGGTGATTTCTCACGAGCGTAACGGTAGTTTACTGTGTGTTGATACATTTGGTGCCACAAGCGATGACGGAAGCGGGGTGTGATGCTGGAACCTGTGCAGAGCAGGTGAGCCGATGGGCATGTTCCTTTTGATGAGGGGGGTGCTCTGGAAGAGAGCTGTGTTGACCCGTGTGATACTTATTGCTGGCTCTGGTGTTTTTTGGGGTGTTTTTTTTTGTTGGTTTTTTTTTTCACGTGATGAAGAGGCACCTGGCCACTGCGAGAATATCCTGGTTAGCTGGTGTGTTTCTTGTTGTGAAAGGATTCATAATCTGGCCCATCTGAAAGCCCCACAGTGTGACTTTTGTTAGGAAGAGATCTTGAAAAATTGAGATATTTCTTATTCAGTGAGGTTGCATTCTATGAACTTGCCATCAGAGTGCATCTTAGAGACAATGTCTTTGTCAGTAGAACTCATCAGCACAAGACTTGCGAAGTACTGCTTTTTTTTCTAAGATGAAAAAATCAATGGTCCTTGCGGAGATCCAAGCACAGCACATACTCCAAATGTTGATGGCATTGGTAGTGCTTGGGTTCTCAGTTGTAACAGTCGAGATCCCATAAAAATACGGTTCCCCTGCATGCTTCGGTACAGCCAAACGCATTAGCATATCTGCCGGTCCTTCTTGGTAGCCCCATGTATTGCAACACTGGGGATTTGATTTGCGTGGGTTTTTGTTGTGGTATTTTTTTTCCCCAAAAGAATTAAAACCGTATCGGGGATCTCTTAACTCACCGATTCTTCTGTCATAAATGAAAGTTTAAAAAAAGCTAACAGCGTCTGATTTACGACGTGACTTGCGCTGTTTCAGCTGTAACTGCCGAGCAGATGTAGCGTACGATTTGTTAGGTGTAATTAAGCAGGTAGGTATTTGTTGTAAATATTTAACGAGGGGCGACTGAATGTTGGGGTGGGGGCGGTTTTTTCCTGCCGGTATTTTGAGGGAGCGCTCTTAAGTATTTTATTTCAGTCTCGCTTTGGATGCGCGTTTCCCTGGCAGTTCAGCAGCATCTCTCGGGCGGGGCAGCTGGGCGGACGTCCCTCCCGACTCCATAACACGCCAAAACCCCCCAGTCACGTTGCTGCTGTGTATTTTGGAGATAGATAATCTTATGGCGGGTGTGAACGGCTGTGCGAGTTAAATGAACGCAGAAGGAAAATGGAAAGCTTTCAGAGCCTAGACGCTCATATTGGATGTGCGTAAACACGCGCCCGCCTTCTCAGCACAAAGTGCATTACTGAGATTTATTCTTAATTTTTTACGTTACTCTTTCAAGTTTGACGCTTCGCTTCAGGCTTCATGGAGCCAGGCAGCAAGACGTGCGGCGGCAGGGCGAGGGCTGTAGCTGCTGCGGCGGATCTGTAAGCGGAGGTTCCGGTTACGGTACAACTTTGCCCCGCAGCCTCACGGGGTTATCTCCCCGCAGCGGTGCCGTAAGGAAGGGATGAGACGTTTTCCAGCACCAGCCAGAGCGTTCAGTGTTACGCGAAGAATCTGTTCAAAATGGTATCGGTTAGTCTTAATACCGTTTTCAAGTGTTGCAGTCCCTCTAGCTTTTAAAGGAGGTGTTGTGTTTTGACGTGACCCGTTTGCCCAGAATCTTGCTGCGGCTCAATTTCCTTCCTATCCCTTGTGCTGACTGAGTTCCTCCATTTTCTTCTGTGCTATTTTATTCACGTGCTGAAATATAGTTTGGGATTTCTGTTTTTCAGATGTCTTCTCAGTGTCTCGTGATGCTCAAGAGATGCCCCCCGGCCCGGGTTTGCCTGCCGGTCGTTAAGCGTGGTGAAGGTAAGGGGCCATCCCTCTGCCTGGGGGCTCCCGGCTCTGTCTCCAGCGGGTGCCCCGCAGGTGCGGCCGCGAGGGCTGCCTGGTGGGGAGAGTCGGGGCCCCCAGGGGCCGGGGCTGTTTGTCGCCCCGGGGAGCCCGTCCCAGCGCGGGAACATGTCCGAGCAGAGCCCGAGAGAGACGTGACACCGTCCTCTGGCACGCTCCCGCTCCGCCGTGGGGCGGCCGCTAGCCTGCGGACAGGGGCTGGGGGGGCTGCAGCTGTTTGGGGGGCTGCCCCACCTTTTAGATTTTAGCAGAGCTCCCCCTTTTCTGGGGGGTGGGGTGTGTGTGTGTGTGTGTACCTTTGTAAATGGCACTATTAAAGTAATGAGCTGCAGGTTGGAGTAGATTCCCTTGTTTAGTGCCCTTCTTGGGGGTGAATAAAATTGGGGGGGGGGGGGGGGGGGCGGTGTGATGATGTCATGCGGGGCGCCCCGGTGTCACTGGGGGAGCTGATAATGCGTCAGAGGAACAGGTGAGTGGGGGCGTCATGTAGGGGTTCCCCCCCAAAAAGGGGGGTTGCAGCCCCAAAATGCCTGAAAATTGAGGGGGGCTATTACAAAAACCTCTTATTTTATATATATTGACATGTCATATTAATTGATAGATGTATAAAGGGATTTTAAAATAAGAACTTCTCTCTCCTATATTATATAACGGATTTCAGGATACAAAAATTCTACATTGAGATACAGGGTTTTAAACCACAAAAGTAACTCGACTGTCTAAATATCTAAATTAAAAAATAAAGGAGTTTAAAATGAAGAAAAAGGACAGATGAAGGAATTCAAAGCAGAAGAAAGTCTGGCTAGAGCGAGCATCTACGCTTAGTGTGTGTTACATAGTCTAAGCAGATGTGTAATCTAAATAGAGGTTATATAGAGTGAAATAAGCCTAGGTATAACTGTAAGTAGATGTCTAAATAGAGAAGTCGAAAAAGATTGAAGTGTCAAAGGGTAAGTAAGCAGATAGCTAGCCTAAATAGGTGGTTTATATACGTGTTAATATGGAAGTCTGAACAGGTATGTGTAAATAGATATGCTGTGTAAGTGTAAATAGCCTAAGTAGGTGTAAGTGTAAATTTAATAGCTAAGTCTAAACAGGTGTTGTATGTAAATGTAAAATAGATAGTATATATAAAATATAGACGTACTCTGTAAGGATGTGTAAGTAGACACACAAGTGCAAATGTCTATGCTATATAAGGTTTTAAAATGCAAAGAAACCATGTTGACAGAGATGTTTATAGAGAGGATTTAAAAATTGGACACACACCCCACCCCCACCCCCCAATCAACTGAAGACACAAAAGCGCTTTCAAATGCTGCCCCTTTCCCGTTCTCCTTCTCCCATCCCGATTTGGGGCCGATTCCCCCAGATGGGGACTTCCCCCTCTGGGGCTGCGCAGGCAGCCTGGGAGCTGCTGCCAGGGCAGACAAACACCCCAAAGCCCCCAAGTCTGGGTCTGCAATGGGGGGTGAAAAACCCCAAACAGGCAAAACACCCAAACAGGTTTGGGGGAAAGAAAACAATTGGGGGCTCCTGGGAAAGCCCACTCCTGCTGGGTTTGTGCAGCTGGAAAGGAAGGGGGGGGGAAAAAAAGCGGTGGGGGGTTGGATGGGTTGGAACCCCACTAACCATTCTCATGCACAAAACCAGGAGCAAAAATCACCGATTTCTTTGTTGTGGAAAGGGCCAAAGAGACCCAGAAGTGAACCGTTTGGAAAAGCAATCCCAACTTTGTTCCTTTGGCTTTTTTTGCTTTTCCATAAGGTAAAACCCCCAAAACCCCCAACAACAAAAAAAGCCAAGCCATCCAAACAGAAATCACCACCACCAAACGACCGCCCCAAAAACCCCAAATTGGGGAAAATTTGGGGTGAAACAGCAGCAGTTTGAGGGGCATTGCTGGGGCTTATCCGGAATGGATTCTCCGGAGTGGGTCGGTTATCTGGAGCGGATCATCTGCTGCAGGTAAGCCCAGGTGAGTTGCCCGTTGTGGATTATCCTGGGGGGACCCCCCTGGTGTCAGTCATCCCCATGCATGTTCCCCATGGCGTGTCTGCCCAGACATGCCCCTGTCCGGCAGTGTCCGCCTCCTCCCCCGCCCTCCCTCTGCGTGTGTCTGTGACCTCCCAGACGCTGTCCCCTGAGATGGCCCCCCTGCATGACTTTTTTTCCCCGGTGACATTCCTCCCCCCCGCTTCCCCTGGCCTCCTGTTCTGTGCTCGCTGAAGCCTCGTGCTTACGCAGGATGAGCAGCGGCGAGGCAAGGCGCTGCCAAGCCAACGAAGCCCAAGGCTCAGCAGCGCACAACTCCTTTGCAGGGCAGCCGCTGGCATCTGGTCTGCCTGGCTGCCCTGTGCCCCGACGCACAGCTGCCCCCCTCACCCCGGGCAGCCTGCCTTCAGAAGGGCAGCTGTGTTCCCCTGATGGATTTTCTTCTTTAACCCTCCAGGACCTGTTGACTTGCTGCTCTCCCTGTCCCAGCCCTGATGCCGCAGGCCTACAGCAACTGATGGGGCTTACTCCGGGGGGGTGTGGGGGTGGGAAAGGGGACCTTTTTCCCCAGGTGGTTTGTGCTGCTTCTCCTCCCTCGGGCGTGGGGTGGGGGCGAGTGGGGCAGGCGGGAGGACAGTGCGCATGCGCAGTGGCGCCTTTGCTGCTCTCTGCTGCCACCGTGCGACCAAGGCGCGGTACTGCAGGCGGGCAGCCGCGCATGCGCAGTGGCGCCTTTGCTGCTCTCTGCTGCCACCGTGCGGCCAAACCGCGGTACTGCAGGCGGGCAGCCGCGCATGCGCAGTGGCGCCATTTTAGCTCTCTGCCGCCACCGTGCGGCCAAACCGCGGTACTGCAGGCGGGCAGCCGCGCATGCGCAGTGGCGCCATTTTAGCTCTCTGCCGCCACCGTGCGACCAAGGCGCGGTACTGCAGGCGGGCGGACGCGCATGCGCACTGGCCACCTGTTGTTTTCTGCGCGCTGCTTTCACCGAGCGACCGAGCCCCGGGACTGCAGGCGGGAGCTCCGCTACCCTGGTAGAGATTTCCACCCGCCCCTTATCCGTTCGCGGCAGTCACCGGTCGATCAAAACCGGGTACGGCAGACGGGAAGCCGCCCGTTCCCGAGGGGGAAGTTTTCCTCTGGCCGCTGCTGTTGCCGTGCAAGCAGATGCTGGTACTGCAGGCGGGCGGCCGCGCATGCGCAGTGGCGCCCTTTTCTGCTCTCTGCCGCCACCGTGCGACCAAGGCGCGGTACTGCAGGCGGGCAGCCGCGCATGCGCAGTGGCGCCATTTTAGCGCTCTACCGCCACCGTGCGACCAAGGCGCGGTACTGCAGGCGGGCAGCCGCGCATGCGCAGTGGCGCCATTTTAGCTCTCTACCGCCACCGTGCGACCAAGGCGCGGTACTGCAGGCGGGCGGCCGCGCATGCGCAGTGGCGCCCTTTTCTGCTCTCTGCCGCCACCGTGCGACCAAACCGCGGTACTGCAGCCAGCAGCCGTGCACGGGCTGTAGCGACACTTCGCCGCGCTCACTTCTCCACGCCACTTAGTGACACCCCCCCCCCGCTACCTGGTGACGGCACCGTGGGGGCTGGAGCCGTGTACCACAGCCCTTAGCGACAGGTGTTGACCCCTTGCGATAGCCCGGTGAGGGTGGTGCTGATACTCCTCGCCACGCTCTTAGCAACGGGCCCCGCCCCCGGCGATGGGCGGGCAGGCGGTCTGATGGCTGACCCACCTGGCCCCACCCACCTTAGCGACAGGCCCCGCCCCCTGGCAACGGCCCGGGGGGCGGTGCCGGCTCTCTCCCCTTAGCGACAGGCCCCGCCCCCTGGCAACGGCCCGGGGGGCGGTGCCGGCTCTCTCCCCTTAGCGACAGGCCCCGCCCCCTGGCAACGGCCCGGGGGGCGGTGCCGGCTCTCCCCTTAGCGACAGGCCCCGCCCCCTGGCAACGGCCCGGGGGGCGGTGCCGGCTCTCTCCCCTTAGTGACAGGCCCCGCCCCCGGCAACGGCCCGGGGGGCGGTGCCGGCTCTCTCCCCTTAGCGACAGGCCCCGCCCCCTGGCAACGGCCCGGGGGGCGGTGCCGGCTCTGTCCCCTTAGCGACAGGCCCAGCCCCCTGGCAACGGCCCGGGGGGCGGTGCCGGCTCTCTCCCCTTAGCGACAGGCCCAGCCCCCTGGCAACGGCCCGGGGGCGGTGCCGGCTCTCTCCCCTTAGCGACAGGCCCCGCCTCCTGGCAACGGCCCGGGGGGCGGTGCCGGCTCTCTCCCCTTAGCGACAGGCCCCGCCCCCTGGCAACGGCCCGGGGGGCGGTGCCGGCTCTCTCCCCTTAGCGACAGCCCCCACGCCCTGGCAACGGCCCGGGGGGCGGTGCCGGCTCTCTCCCCTTAGCGACAGGCCCAGCCCCCTGGCAACGGCCCGGGGGGCGGTGCCGGCTCTCTCCCCTTAGCGACAGGCCCCGCCCCCGGCAACGGCCCGGGGGGCGGTGCCGGCTCTCTCCCCTTAGCGACAGGCCCCGCCCCCTGGCAACGGCCCGGGGGGCGGTGCCGGCTCTGTCCCCTTAGCGACAGGCCCAGCCCCCTGGCAACGGCCCGGGGGGCGGTGCCGGCTCTCTCCCCTTAGCGACAGGCCCCGCCCCCTGGCAACGGCCCGGGGGGCGGTGCCGGCTCTCTCCCCTTAGCGACAGGCCCCGCCCCCTGGCAACGGCCCGGGGGGCGGTGCCGGCTCTGTCCCCTTAGCGACAGGCCCCGCCCCCTGGCAACGGCCCGGGGGGCGGTGCCGGCTCTCTCCCCTTAGCGACAGGCCCCGCCCCCTGGCAACGGCCCGGGGGGCGGTGCCGGCTCTCTCCCCTTAGCGACAGGCCCCGCCCCCTGGCAACGGCCCGGGGGGCGGTGCCGGCTCTGTCCCCTTAGCGACAGGCCCCGCCCCCTGGCAACGGCCCGGGGGGCGGTGCCGGCTCTCTCCCCTTAGCGACAGGCCCCGCCCCCTGGCAACGGCCCGGGGGGCGGTGCCGGCTCTCTCCCCTTAGCGACAGGCCCCGCCCCCTGGCAACGGCCCGGGGGGCGGTGCCGGCTCTCTCCCCTTAGCGACAGGCCCCGCCCCCTGGCAACGGCCCGGGGGGCGGTGCCGGCTCTCTCCCCTTAGCGACAGGCCCCGCCCCCTGGCAACGGCCCGGGGGGCGGTGCCGGCTCTGTCCCCTTAGCGACAGGCCCCGCCCCCTGGCAACGGCCCGGGGGGCGGTGCCGGCTCTCTCCCCTTAGCGACAGGCCCCGCCCCCTGGCAACGGCCCGGGGGGCGGTGCCGGCTCTCTCCCCTTAGCGACAGGCCCCGCCCCCTGGCAACGGCCCGGGGGGCGGTGCCGGCTCTCTCCCCTTAGCGACAGGCCCCGCCCCCTGGCAACGGCCCGGGGGGCGGTGCCGGCTCTGTCCCCTTAGCGACAGGCCCCGCCCCCTGGCAACGGCCCGGGGGGCGGTGCCGGCTCTCTCCCCTTAGCGACAGGCCCCGCCCCCTGGCAACGGCCCGGGGGGCGGTGCCGGCTCTGTCCCCTTAGCGACAGGCCCCGCCCCCTGGCAACGGCCCGGGGGGCGGTGCCGGCTCTGTCCCCTTAGCGACAGGCCCCGCCCCCTGGCAACGGCCCGGGGGGCGGTGCCGGCTCTGTCCCCTTAGCGACAGGCCCCGCCCCCTGGCAACGGCCCGGGGGGCGGTGCCGGCTCTCTCCCCTTAGCGACAGGCCCCGCCCCCTGGCAACGGCCCGGGGGGCGGTGCCGGCTCTCTCCCCTTAGCGACAGGCCCAGCCCCCTGGCAACGGCCCGGGGGGCGGTGCCGGCTCTCTCCCCTTAGCGACAGGCCCCGCCCCCTGGCAACGGCCCGGGGGGCGGTGCCGGCTCTCTCCCCTTAGCGACAGGCCCCGCCCCCTGGCAACGGCCCGGGGGGCGGTGCCGGCTCTCTCCCCTTAGCGACAGCCCCCACCCCCTGGCAACGGCCCGGGGGGCGGTGCCGGCTCTCTCCCCTTAGCGACAGGCCCAGCCCCCTGGCAACGGCCCGGGGGGCGGTGCCGGCTCTCTCCCCTTAGCGACAGGCCCCGCCCCCTGGCAACGGCCCGGGGGGCGGTGCCGGCTCTCTCCCCTTAGCGACAGGCCCCGCCCCCGGCAACGGCCCGGGGGGCGGTGCCGGCTCTCTCCCCTTAGCGACAGGCCCCGCCCCCTGGCAACGGCCCGGGGGGCGGTGCCGGCTCTCTCCCCTTAGCGACAGGCCCCGCCCCCTGGCAACGGCCCGGGGGGCGGTGCCGGCTCTCTCCCCTTAGCGACAGGCCCCGCCCCCTGGCAACGGCCCGGGGGGCGGTGCCGGCTCTCTCCCCTTAGCGACAGGCCCCGCCCCCTGGCAACGGCCCGGGGGGCGGTGCCGGCTCTCTCCCCTTAGCGACAGGCCCCGCCCCCTGGCAACGGCCCGGGGGGCGGTGCCGGCTCTCTCCCCTTAGCGACAGGCCCCGCCCCCTGGCAACGGCCCGGGGGGCGGTGCCGGCTCTCTCCCCTTAGCGACAGGCCCCGCCCCCTGGCAACGGCCCGGGGGGCGGTGCCGGCTCTCTCCCCTTAGCGACAGGCCCCGCCCCCTGGCAACGGCCCGGGGGGCGGTGCCGGCTCTGTCCCCTTAGCGACAGGCCCCACCCCCTGGCAACGGCCCGGGGGCCGGTGCCGGCTCTCTCCCCTTAGCGACAGGCCCCGCCCCCTGGCAACGACCCGGGGGGCGATGCGGGCTCTCTCCCCTTAGCGACAGGCCCCACCCCCTGGCAACGGCCCGGGGGGCGGTGCCGGCTCTCTCCCCTTTAGCGACAGGCCCCGCCCCCTGGCAACGGCCCGGGGGGCGGTGCCGGCTCTCTCCCCTTAGCGACAGGCCCCGCCCCCTGGCAACGGCCCGGGGGGCGGTGCCGGCTCTGTCCCCTTAGCGACAGGCCCCGCCCCCTGGCAACGGCCCGGGGGGCGGTGCCGGCTCTCTCCCCTTAGCGACAGGCCCCGCCCCCTGGCAACGGCCCGGGGGGCGGTGCCGGCTCTCTCCCCTTAGCGACAGGCCCCGCCCCCTGGCAACGGCCCGGGGGGCGGTGCCGGCTCTGTCCCCTTAGCGACAGGCCCCGCCCCCTGGCAACGGCCCGGGGGGCGGTGCCGGCTCTCTCCCCTTAGCGACAGGCCCCGCCCCCTGGCAACGGCCCGGGGGGCGGTGCCGGCTCTCTCCCCTTAGCGACAGGCCCCGCCCCCTGGCAACGGCCCGGGGGGCGGTGCCGGCTCTCTCCCCTTAGCGACAGGCCCCGCCCCCTGGCAACGGCCCGGGGGGCGGTGCCGGCTCTCTCCCCTTAGCGACAGGCCCCGCCCCCTGGCAACGGCCCGGGGGGCGGTGCCGGCTCTGTCCCCTTAGCGACAGGCCCCGCCCCCTGGCAACGGCCCGGGGGGCGGTGCCGGCTCTCTCCCCTTAGCGACAGGCCCCGCCCCCTGGCAACGGCCCGGGGGGCGGTGCCGGCTCTCTCCCCTTAGCGACAGGCCCCGCCCCCTGGCAACGGCCCGGGGGGCGGTGCCGGCTCTCTCCCCTTAGCGACAGGCCCCGCCCCCTGGCAACGGCCCGGGGGGCGGTGCCGGCTCTGTCCCCTTAGCGACAGGCCCCGCCCCCTGGCAACGGCCCGGGGGGCGGTGCCGGCTCTGTCCCCTTAGCGACAGGCCCCGCCCCCTGGCAACGGCCCGGGGGGCGGTGCCGGCTCTGTCCCCTTAGCGACAGGCCCCGCCCCCTGGCAACGGCCCGGGGGGCGGTGCCGGCTCTGTCCCCTTAGCGACAGGCCCCGCCCCCTGGCAACGGCCCGGGGGGCGGTGCCGGCTCTGTCCCCTTAGCGACAGGCCCCGCCCCCTGGCAACGGCCCGGGGGGCGGTGCCGGCTCTCTCCCCTTAGCGACAGGCCCCGCCCCCTGGCAACGGCCCGGGGGGCGGTGCCGGCTCTCTCCCCTTAGCGACAGGCCCAGCCCCCTGGCAACGGCCCGGGGGGCGGTGCCGGCTCTCTCCCCTTAGCGACAGGCCCCGCCCCCTGGCAACGGCCCGGGGGGCGGTGCCGGCTCTCTCCCCTTAGCGACAGGCCCCGCCCCCTGGCAACGGCCCGGGGGGCGGTGCCGGCTCTCTCCACTTAGCGACAGCCCCCACCCCCTGGCAACGGCCCGGGGGGCGGTGCCGGCTCTCTCCCCTTAGCGACAGGCCCAGCCCCCTGGCAACGGCCCGGGGGGCGGTGCCGGCTCTCTCCCCTTAGCGACAGGCCCCGCCCCCTGGCAACGGCCCGGGGGGCGGTGCCGGCTCTCTCCCCTTAGCGACAGGCCCCGCCCCCGGCAACGGCCCGGGGGGCGGTGCCGGCTCTCTCCCCTTAGCGACAGGCCCCGCCCCCTGGCAACGGCCCGGGGGGCGGTGCCGGCTCTCTCCCCTTAGCGACAGGCCCCGCCCCCTGGCAACGGCCCGGGGGGCGGTGCCGGCTCTCTCCCCTTAGCGACAGGCCCCGCCCCCTGGCAACGGCCCGGGGGGCGGTGCCGGCTCTCTCCCCTTAGCGACAGGCCCCGCCCCCTGGCAACGGCCCGGGGGGCGGTGCCGGCTCTCTCCCCTTAGCGACAGGCCCCGCCCCCTGGCAACGGCCCGGGGGGCGGTGCCGGCTCTCTCCCCTTAGCGACAGGCCCCGCCCCCTGGCAACGGCCCGGGGGGCGGTGCCGGCTCTGTCCCCTTAGCGACAGGCCCCGCCCCCTGGCAACGGCCCGGGGGGCGGTGCCGGCTCTGTCCCCTTAGCGACAGGCCCCGCCCCCTGGCAACGGCCCGGGGGGCGGTGCCGGCTCTGTCCCCTTAGCGACAGGCCCCACCCCCTGGCAACGGCCCGGGGGCCGGTGCCGGCTCTCTCCCCTTAGCGACAGGCCCCGCCCCCTGGCAACGACCCGGGGGGCGATGCGGGCTCTCTCCCTTTAGCGACAGGCCCCGCCCCCTGGCAACGGCCCGGGGGGCGGTGCCGGCTCTCTCCCCTTTAGCGACAGGCCCCGCCCCCTGGCAACGGCCCGGGGGGCGGTGCCGGCTCTCTCCCCTTAGCGACAGGCCCAGCCCCCTGGCAACGGCCCGGGGGGCGGTGCCGGCTCTCTCCCCTTAGCGACAGGCCCCGCCCCCAGGCAACGGCCCGGGGGGCGGTGCCGGCTCTCTCCCCTTAGCGACAGGCCCCGCCCCCAGGCAACGGCCCGGGGGGCGGTGCCGGCTCTGTCCCCTTAGCGACAGGCCCCGCCCCCTGGCAACGGCCCGGGGGGCGGTGCCGGCTCTGTCCCCTTAGCGACAGGCCCCGCCCCCTGGCAACGGCCCGGGGGGCGGTGCCGGCTCTGTCCCCTTAGCGACAGGCCCCGCCCCCTGGCAACGGCCCGGGGGGCGGTGCCGTCTCTCTCCCCTTAGCGACAGGCCCCGCCCCCTGGCAACGGCCCGGGGGGCGGTGCCGTCTCTCTCCCCTTAGCGACAGGCCCCGCCCCCTGGCAACGGCCCGGGGGGCGGTGCCGTCTCTCTCCCCTTAGCGACAGGCCCCGCCCCCTGGCAACGGCCCGGGGGGCGGTGCCGGCTCTCTCCCCTTAGCGACAGGCCCCGCCCCCTGGCAACGGCCCGGGGGCGGTGCCGGCTCTCTCCCCTTAGCGACAGGCCCCGCCCCCTGGCAACGGCCCGGGGGGCGGTGCCGTCTCTCTCCCCTTAGCGACAGGCCCCGCCCCCTGGCAACGACCCGGGGGGCGATGCCGGCTCTCTCCCCTTAGCGACAGGCCCCGCCCCCTGGCAACGGCCCGGGGGGCGGTGCCGGCTCTCTCCCCTTAGCGACAGGCCCCGCCCCCTGGCAACGGCCCGGGGGGCGGTGCCGGCTCTCTCCCCTTAGCGACAGGCCCCGCCCCCTGGCAACGGCCCGGGGGGCGGTGCCGTCTCTCTCCCCTTAGCGACAGGCCCCGCCCCCTGGCAACGGCCCGGGGGGCGGTGCCGTCTCTCTCCCCTTAGCGACAGGCCCCGCCCCCTGGCAACGGCCCGGGGGGCGGTGCCGTCTCTCTCCCCTTAGCGACAGGCCCCGCCCCCTGGCAACGGCCCGGGGGGCGGTGCCGGCTCTCTCCCCTTAGCGACAGGCCCCGCCCCCTGGCAACGGCCCGGGGGGCGGTGCCGGCTCTCTCCCCTTAGCGACAGGCCCCGCCCCCTGGCAACGGCCCGGGGGGCGGTGCCGGCTCTCTCCCCTTAGCGACAGGCCCCGCCCCCTGGCAACGGCCCGGGGGGCGGTGCCGGCTCTCTCCCCTTAGCGACAGGCCCCGCCCCCTGGCAACGGCCCGGGGGGCGGTGCCGGCTCTCTCCCCTTAGCGACAGGCCCCGCCCCCTGGCAACGGCCCGGGGGGCGGTGCCGGCTCTCTCCCCTTAGCGACAGGCCCCGCCCCCTGGCAACGGCCCGGGGGGCGATGCGGGCTCTCTCCCCTTAGCGACAGTCCCCGCCCCCTGGCAACGGCCCGGGGGGCGGTGCCGGCTCTGTCCCCTTAGCGACAGGCCCCGCCCCCTGGCAACGGCCCGGGGGGCGGTGCCGGCTCTGTCCCCTTAGCGACAGGCCCCGCCCCCTGGCAACGGCCCGGGGGGCGGTGCCGGCTCTGTCCCCTTAGCGACAGGCCCCGCCCCCTGGCAACGGCCCGGGGGGCGGTGCCGGCTCTCTCCCCTTAGCGACAGGCCCCGCCCCCTGGCAACGACCCGGGGGGCGATGCCGGCTCTCTCCCCTTAGCGACAGGCCCCGCCCCCTGGCAACGGCCCGGGGGGCGGTGCCGTCTCTCTCCCCTTAGCGACAGGCCCCGCCCCCTGGCAACGGCCCGGGGGGCGGTGCCGTCTCTCTCCCCTTAGCGACAGGCCCCGCCCCCTGGCAACGGCCCGGGGGGCGGTGCCGTCTCTCTCCCCTTAGCGACAGGCCCCGCCCCCTGGCAACGGCCCGGGGGGCGGTGCCGTCTCTCTCCCCTTAGCGACAGGCCCCGCCCCCTGGCAACGGCCCGGGGGGCGGTGCCGTCTCTCTCCCCTTAGCGACAGGCCCCGCCCCCTGGCAACGGCCCGGGGGGCGGTGCCGTCTCTCTCCCCTTAGCGACAGGCCCCGCCCCCTGGCAACGGCCCGGGGGGCGGTGCCGTCTCTCTCCCCTTAGCGACAGGCCCCGCCCCCTGGCAACGGCCCGGGGGGCGGTGCCGACTCTCTCCCCTTAGCGACAGGCCCCGCCCCCTGGCAACGGCCCGGGGGGCGGTGCCGGCTCTCTCCCCTTAGCGACAGGCCCCGCCCCCTGGCAACGGCCCGGGGGGCGGTGCCGGCTCTCTCCCCTTAGCGACAGGCCCCGCCCCCTGGCAACGGCCCGGGGGGCGGTGCCGGCTCTCTCCCCTTAGCGACAGGCCCCGCCCCCTGGCAACGGCCCGGGGGGCGGTGCCGGCTCTCTCCCCTTAGCGACAGGCCCCGCCCCCTGGCAACGGCCCGGGGGGCGGTGCCGGCTCTCTCCCCTTAGCGACAGGCCCCACCCCCTGGCAACGGCCCGGGGGCCGGTGCCGGCTCTCTCCCCTTAGCGACAGGCCCCGCCCCCTGGCAACGACCCGGGGGGCGATGCGGGCTCTCTCCCCTTAGCGACAGGCCCCACCCCCTGGCAACGGCCCGGGGGGCGGTGCCGGCTCTCTCCCCTTTAGCGACAGGCCCCGCCCCCTGGCAACGGCCCGGGGGGCGGTGCCGGCTCTCTCCCCTTAGCGACAGGCCCAGCCCCCTGGCAACGGCCCGGGGGGCGGTGCCGGCTCTCTCCCCTTAGCGACAGGCCCCGCCCCCAGGCAACGGCCCGGGGGGCGGTGCCGGCTCTCTCCCCTTAGCGACAGGCCCCGCCCCCTGGCAACGGCCCGGGGGGCGGTGCCGGCTCTGTCCCCTTAGCGACAGGCCCCGCCCCCTGGCAACGGCCCGGGGGGCGGTGCCGGCTCTGTCCCCTTAGCGACAGGCCCCGCCCCCTGGCAACGGCCCGGGGGGCGGTGCCGGCTCTGTCCCCTTAGCGACAGGCCCCGCCCCCTGGCAACGGCCCGGGGGGCGGTGCCGGCTCTGTCCCCTTAGCGACAGGCCCCGCCCCCTGGCAACGGCCCGGGGGGCGGTGCCGGCTCTGTCCCCTTAGCGACAGGCCCCGCCCCCTGGCAACGGCCCGGGGGGCGGTGCCGTCTCTCTCCCCTTAGCGACAGGCCCCGCCCCCTGGCAACGGCCCGGGGGGCGGTGCCGGCTCTCTCCCCTTAGCGACAGGCCCCGCCCCCTGGCAACGGCCCGGGGGGCGGTGCCGGCTCTCTCCCCTTAGCGACAGGCCCCGCCCCCTGGCAACGGCCCGGGGGGCGGTGCCGGCTCTCTCCCCTTAGCGACAGGCCCCGCCCCCTGGCAACGGCCCGGGGGCGGTGCCGTCTCTCTCCCCTTAGCGACAGGCCCCGCCCCCTGGCAACGGCCCGGGGGGCGGTGCCGTCTCTCTCCCCTTAGCGACAGGCCCCGCCCCCTGGCAACGACCCGGGGGGCGGTGCCGTCTCTCTCCCCTTAGCGACAGGCCCCGCCCCCTGGCAACGGCCCGGGGGGCGGTGCCGTCTCTCTCCCCTTAGCGACAGGCCCCGCCCCCTGGCAACGGCCCGGGGGGCGGTGCCGTCTCTCTCCCCTTAGCGACAGGCCCCGCCCCCTGGCAACGGCCCGGGGGGCGGTGCCGTCTCTCTCCCCTTAGCGACAGGCCCCGCCCCCTGGCAACGGCCCGGGGGGCGGTGCCGTCTCTCTCCCCTTAGCGACAGGCCCCGCCCCCTGGCAACGGCCCGGGGGGCGGTGCCGTCTCTCTCCCCTTAGCGACAGGCCCCGCCCCCTGGCAACGGCCCGGGGGGCGGTGCCGGCTCTCTCCCCTTAGCGACAGGCCCCGCCCCCTGGCAACGGCCCGGGGGGCGGTGCCGGCTCTCTCCCCTTAGCGACAGGCCCCGCCCCCTGGCAACGGCCCGGGGGGCGGTGCCGGCTCTCTCCCCGTAGCGACAGGCCCCGCCCCCCGGCAACGGCCCGAGCCTGTGTTTGCTCCGCTCGGGGGGGGGCTCGGTTTGGGTGTTTTCTCTCCCCCCCCCCTCCCGCGCCGGGAGCTCCAGGCGGCTCCCGTACGGCTCCCGGGGCCTTCCCCCCTCGGGGGGCTCGGCCCGCCCCTTTCGCGGGGCGCTGTGGGAAGGGCGGGGGCGGGGCCCGGGGGTCGAAGAGCCCCAGCCGGGGCTCGGGCAGCTCTCGCTGCCCCCGGGCTCCTCTGGCGCCGGGGCTCCCGTGTTCCCTCGGGCGGTCGCAGCTCTGGGGCTGTCTCAGCCCCCCGGGCAGGCGTGCTCTGGCGCTTAGAGAAGCGGAGGCGTTGCCTGAGGTAAGGCTTCCAGAGCTTGGCGCTCTTTGGCAGCAGCTGTACTAGAAAGGTCCCTTGTGGCCTGCTTTGCTTTTTTTCTCCCGGGATGCTGTTTTGGGCGCTGAGGGGGCGGTGAGGCGGTTTAGTGGTATGGTGTTCTGTTTGGGGTTTGGTTTTTGCTTTGCTGGTTTTCTTCCCCCTTGTGAGATCATTTTATTCGTTTATCATTTCACATTATCATTTACCCCGCGCCATTTCCGTCCCCTCTGGGCAGCAGCGGATCCGCCGCTCGAGGGCGAGGAGCTGGGCCGACAACGGGCCGCTGCAGACTCTGGTCAGGGTACGAGGCTGCTCCCTGGGGAGCCGGCGCAGGGGGCGCGGAGGTACGCGCGGGCACTTGTCGGTGCCCCTGACCGGTGAAGGGGAGGTTAAATTGTAGGAGTGCAAATAAACACATATTATTTAGGGAGGAGTCGTGACTCAATTTAATCGCAGCTATTACTGAACAAACCAGGCAGTCATTATTCCTAATCTGTAATTAAAAAAAATATAAAGGCAGCCCTTTTTTATGCCATAAATAGAGTTGCGAGTCATTAATAGCTCAATCTAAATGCAGCCGTTATTAAATCAACTGCAGGCATTAATGACTCCTGATCAGAAACAAAATAAGGAAATTTTAGAATCTAGAATGAAAATCGACCCGGAAAGCTAAATTGGGAGCGGGTAGTACTGAAATTGTAACAGGGCTGTTAGAAAGTTCGGAGGCAGCGACAGCTCCTGCTTCCAACCCAAGCAGTAAACGAAGCTTTAGGTTCTTAAATGAAGAGAAATAAAGGTGAGCTGTTAAACAGTGGCTGGGGTCAAGCGTAGCTATTAAGAAAATTTGCAGGTACGGGTGATTCCTGACCAGAACTAACAATTCCAGAAGATTTAGATTTAAAAACTACAGAGCTAATGGAGTGCCACAACCGCCCGGATGTAACCGCAGCCGCTTTGGGGGAATGCCCCAGCCCCCCCCGCCACCGCTATTAATTACTGCCAAGGAGAGCGAGAGTGAAAGTAGAAGCGGTGCATGTGAAACGCGAGCAGTACGCTTTTCCTAAGTCATCCCTTCGTGTCAGGAGAGGAAAGCAAATGGAAAGAAGATGTTTGCAGGGGGTCTGTGCTGGGTTACCTGCGCGTCTCTTCCGTGCATCCTTGAGGAGACATTTAGCTCCTGTTGGGCGCTCGCAGGTGGGGACAGGGCGAGCTGGAGGCAGGATCGGTGCCGGCACTGGTAAAGGGACGGGCGACGAGCTGAGAGAAGAGGGGGCAAGGGCTGAAAAAGGGTCTCCAGTTCTGCAGGGAAGGCAGCGGGATGTGACTCGGCAACCGCTCTGACGAGTGCAGGGTCATTCGCTGCGATGAAGTCGGGGTCTGTGGCTGGCCCGGAGAGGCAGCAGAAATCCCAAACTCTTTGCGGGGGTACCGGCCAGATTAGGGCAACACCTGAACAGTAAAACCATTTAGGGGAAGCAGAGCTGGGCTGCACCGCGTGGCCAACCTCCCTCTTCTCCGTGAGTCCCAAAGGGGCAGCTCCAAGAATGTGCTGAGAATTAATGTCTTGCGCTAAAAATGAGACGCAAGTAGCACCCACCCGTGAATTTTATTTTCTCTCTCGCTCTGCGGCTCCTGCCTGCTTGTCTCTCCTCAGTGCGCACCTGCACCTGTGCTCGGATGGGGCAGCTGAGGGAAGGTGCTGCCATCTCCCCGGCCCCGGCGGACCGCCCCTCAGCTGTGTCCTCTGTCAGGGAGCGTCGTCATCTCTCCTGCCCCCCAGAGCGTGTCCTGTAGTGCCAGACGCGCGGGCTTTTCCCTGCACGCGCATACGGGAAGGGAAGGGAAGGGAAGCACAGTGAGAGCTGGGCTTGTCAAAGCGTAATGGGGGTGGTGGGAAGCGTAGCTAGAACCGGAGAGCTACAGCGCAAAAGCGAAGCGGACGGGACACAAAAGTAAAATGGTGCACAGGAATGCTGAGGAGAGAACTCCCGCAGCACGCAGGAAATCAGTGTCAGAATCTATTTTCTTCTGACTGCCGAATTAAAAATAATGGCACGCTTTGCAACGCCAAGCTCGCTCTAATCGTCTGAACTGTTTCTTTCCAGCCCCCCACCGCCCCCAGCACACCGTTCAGCCTCCTCAGCCTGAAATGCCTTGTTTTTCTGCTTTTTTTTTTTTTTTTTTTTTAATGACAGGGCAACTTCTGTTCCCGAGGTGGTGCCTACAGTACAGCTATCTCTTCGAAGGCAGTTTGGTTTAGGTCAGAGAATGTTTAGCCTGGACTGAATCAGCCTCTGTTTCTGTTTCTGGAAATCGTCGGTCCTGTGCATCAAGCCCGGAAAAAAGGAAATATGAACCAAAGGACCTGGGGCCTGCAGGGCTAGGAAAATATTTGAGAAGAGGTTCAGTGGGGAAATGACTGTTTGTCTGTGGGGCGTCCAGGCAAGCAACCCAGCTGCTAGAAAGCGGCGCTGTCCCCAGGGTGGCCTCGGCGGTCCCGTCGGAGTCGGGGGAACAAGGACAAGGCAGGGGGAAGCATCTGGCCTGCCGTGTGGACCGTGACTGTACAAAGCACGTGTGATGCACTGCAAGTTTACCTGTTTAAACTGTGAGTTAAAGAAGGTGTGCAGTTGCTTTGTAAACAGCCGACGCTCTAAAGCTACACCCATCTAATTGCTAGCTGTATTAAATCTATCGTATTGCTGTTTCTGCATTAAAAAAGAAAAAAACCAACACACCTATGTAAGCACGTCTAAGTACAATGGAAAACCACTGTTTAACGCGTGGCATGTGCGGGTGGTTTTTTTGGGGCGGGGGGGGTGGGGTGTATGACAAAAACCTGCGAGAGACACACGCACACACGCACATGTCATGTTTAGCGCTCACCTAAACCCAAAAAAGAAAATCCACTCTTTATTTTGCAGCATTAGCATTAGCTTCCAGCGCACAGCCTGAGCGCGCACCTCTGCTCTCACCGTCTGCTCCCTCTTCAACCGTGCGTGGCTGTCATCAGCTTGCACAGGCTTTGCTCGTGCAAGTTTCCGCGACGGCTTACGAGAAGGCAGGCAAACAGACCCAGCAAGACGCGTAGTGCCTTCCTCTATGGGCTCCGTCCAGCCTTTGTTAAAATGAGCAGAAAAGACATCTGCTACGGCCTTTGTCCTGACTGACTCTTACAGAGAGCATCTGACTTGACCCGCAGCAAAGCCATGCCCCAGGCAGCAGCACGTACTGGCGCGGACCGTGGTTTCACCCACCTGTTTTACTGCGCCGGTCCTCTCCCACGGCCGATGCCGCAGATGTGGCGCGGCCCACCCCCAAACCTCTTTACGAGGGTTCCCTGGGCTCTGCAAGTCGCCTGCTGGACGTGTTGCTGATTCAGGCACGGGCAAAGTCAGCTTCTTCGCTGGCCTCGGGCCAGGGCAGCCCCGTACCTGAGGGAAACTGAGAATATCTCCAGCGAGATCTCACCGGGAGGCTGGGACCTCGTCAGTAGGGGAGAAGGCCAAGCGACTGACACTGAAAGGGAGCTCTTTGCTAGGCTGTAGATCGTAAAGTTAAAAAAGAAAACAAACCTGCCTTTTTTAAAATGCCCCCCTTTGAGTCTGCCACGTTTGATACAGATTTTTTAAATTGCAGGGTCTATCTCCTACAGGCCTCATGCAAAGGGAAGCGAGTACCTCTGGCTCTCAGGACAAGGGGGTCCCTCAGGAGCCCAGGTGCTCACGCCAGCCGGCATCTGGCACAGCACAGGGCAGGAGCTTTGGCAGTAGTACGTGAGCTGAGAATGAGAGTCCGGCAGCGCCGCACGCTTCTCCTGTGAGCCGCCGAGGCTCGCGCGCTGTGCCTTCCGCAAATAAAAGGCCAGAAGAGTCAGCATTTCTGCTAGTTCCAGCCTCATCCGCACCCTCGTCGGTGTAGCTGTAAGCAAGCGTCCCGTAGCGACTGGGAGCGTGGCAGCTGGGCTTCCTGCGCTGCCTTAGGTTGTGCCCTTGGAGAGACCCTTCTCCGAGCCCCGTGAGCCCCGGGGTGGGTGGGCTGCGGTGCCGTTCAACGCTGAATAGGCACGAAGGCCTGTAAACAAAATGTATTTATATCGCACCCATACCCGGCAGCCAACCGCCGCTTTATTTACGTATCCTGCACCTCCTGCCGACGCTTTTAAACTTAGCCGATATTGCCGCAGTTTTCACTGACGGGGCAGGGGACTGCCACGCTGCAGGGGCAGTGTCTGGGTGTCTGCCACGGACACAGACGTCCTCAGCTGGGTAGGGACAGGGTGAGAGCTGGAACAACTCTGCTGACATGTACGGGCCGTCCCAGGGCAAGGCTCCTGGGTCTGGGGGCTGAAAGGCGAGCCGCGCTGGGTGGTTGGTGTGGGAGTTGTGGAGCAAGTAGGGGGGAAAAAAAGCAACAGGAAAAAAACATCCAAATGTTTCACAGCAGGTAGAAAGCTTGGCAGAAAGCAAACTGAATGCTGTAAAGACAAAAGCCGAAAGCCGGCTATGGACTGGACGAAAAGAGTCAGTGCCACGGAAGGAGGTTATTTCTTCCACTGACCGTAGGAGGCTTTTCTGTGAGAAAACACAACACCTCTTCTTTCGGCTACGGCGCGGTACCGCAGCAGTAACGGGCCAGAGCGTGCGAGCGCCTCTGGCAGTATCGGTAACGGCCGGGGCACGGCCGAACGGCCAGCCCACCTTCCGCACAAGGAGAACACTGTTCCCCTGGAACGCCACGCAGACCCAGGACGGGTACGGCGGAGGCCGAGCCCAGGCGCCCCCATTGCCAAGGACCACCTTGGCCTCGCAGCGTCTCACGCTGCGGGGTGTTTTGCAGGCCGTGGCTAAGCTCAGGCCCCCTGCTCGTGGCTGCCCCCGGTCCCCCGGCGCCGGTCGGGCCCCAGCCCCCAGCGCGGTGCGGCGCAGGGCAGCGGCCCAGCAGGGCGGCCCCACGGGCCCCAGCCCGCACCCCCCCCCCGTGCCTGCGGGCAGGGCCCCGCGGCCGCCGGCCCCTTCCTCCTCTGCTCGCTCCCGTCGCGGACGGCTCGGTACGTGTCACGAGCGGCAGCCCCGTTCAGCCGCTCCCGGAGGGCGCGCGGCTCTGCCCGGCCGTGACCGGGGCCCGCAGGGGTCTCTCGCTCGCCCGCTCGCCCCGAAAGGAGCCGGCCCCGAGCCGGCGCGTCCCGCCCCGCCCGGCCCTCGGCGCCCTCGCGAGCTGAGCGCGGCCCGGCCAGCAGGGGGCGCTGGCGCTCACCGGCTGGGCGCGGGGGCGGTCCGGCGCGGGGGCGGGGCCGGTGGGGGCCGGTCCTTCCGGCCGCCCTCTAAGGGCCGCCCCGCGGGGCCCGGGCTTCCGGTGGCGCGTGCGCGGCGGAGCGGAGGTGGGAGAGGTGCGTGGGGCGGCCGGGTCGCGAGGGGTCTCTTTGCGGTGCCGGGGCCCCTCTGCGGCCCGGCGTGGGAAGCCCGTGGCCGGCGGAGACTGCTCGGAGCTGGGCGGGGAGCGCCGCGGCAGTCCGGCCGCAGGCAGCCATCCCCTGCGGTGGCCGGCATCCCCTCGGGACTCCTGGAGGCCTGGCGGCTCCCGATCCTCGTCTGCGGCAGCCGCCTGAGAGAGCAGCGCGGCCGTAGCCGGGGGCCGGAGAGCGCTGGTGGGTGAGTTCGGGCAGCGGTGGGGGCTCCTTGTGGGCCGGGGGTGGGGGGGGCTCCGTGCGGGCCCGACCCTGGGCCGGGCGGGGGGGGCTCCGTCGCGCCGGGCCTGGGCCGGGCTCGGTGCCGGGCGGGAGGAGCTCCGTCGCGCCGGGCTCGGGCCGGGCCCGGGGCCGGGCGGGGGGGGGTCTCCGTCGCGCCGGGCCCGGGGCCGGGCGGGGGGGGGGGCCTCCTCCGTGCCGGGCCCGGGGCCGGGCGGGGGAGGGGGGGGCTGGCTCCTCCGTGCCGGGCCCGGGGCCGGGCGGGGGAGGGGGGGGCTGGCTCCTCCGTGCCGGGCCCGGGGCCGGGGGAGGGGGGGGCTGGCACCTCCGTGCCGGGCCCGGGGCCGGGCGGGGGAGGGGCGGGGCCGGCCCCTCCGTGCCGGCCCCGGGGCCGGGCGGGGGAGGACTCCGTGACCGGCCCGGGCCCGTGCTCGTGCCGGGGGGGGGCTCCGTGCCGAGCCCGGGCCCCGCAGAGAAGCCCTGGTCGGGCATCGTTCGCTTTTGCACAATGTAGGGCTTTCCCCGTTTATTTTCTGTGTACTGTGTTTTGGGCCACCTGAAACCCTTTGGCCGGGGAGGTTTGGTGCGGGGAGATGGCAGGTCTGGAGCCTGAAAGATCTCGGGTGGGGGGCGGGGGAGGTATTTTTGCCTTAAAACTCTGGGCCCACCTCGTGTGTCATGTCGTGAGTCTCGTGACTGTGGCAAATGGCTCAGTCAGGCGTTTTCTGATAAAAAACTTCTGAACGTGTGCGTGTGTAGGCACGGGGAGATTTGTGCAGGGTGACGGAGCCCCTTGCGCTTCTGTGCTAATGTCTACCTGTTCTAGATCTCCAATGTTGGAAAGCCTTTGTTTAGTGCCTGGTTGTGCCTGCGTAACAAATGTTTTAGCTGCTGATGTGTTATACCTCTGCTGTGAACTTTTTCCTGGGTGGCTTGATTGTTTCTGGTTGTCCGTGTAAATCTAGGCAGCTATTTTCTGCCCGGTGGTGAAGCCTATCGCTTTGGATAACAAAGGGCAGGAGAGCAATAAAGAAAAAGGTGACCTGTCTGCTGCAGCTCCTTGCAAACGATTCGTTCCTTATTTTCTGCCCTTGGGTAGGTGTTGTGCTTTCCAGATAACGCAGCCTCTCCTGTGCCTGTCCACGCCGTGCATTTTTGTCCTGCCCTTGCTTGAAAAGGCTCTCCTTGCCTTCCTCCTCTCTGCTGCAGTTGGCTTAATCTCTCGCTGCTGCTGCTGCTGCTGGAAGAGGGATAAAGGGAGTGTTGTCGATGGGGTTGTTAAAAGCTTTTTCGCGGGCTGTAACGCGCGGGAAGGGGTGGGCGGGGGGGGCAACTCAGTACGGGGGAGGGGGGAGGATCAGGCTGCGGGGAAAATGGGAAACCAACATCACCTTTCCCTCCTACGGCGCAGCCCGGCCGCACGGCTCCCCGGGGATGCCCCTGCCCGCGGGTGTACCGTGTGTGCGCCCCCCGCGTGGGGCGGGGGACGACGACACACACCCCCACACCGTCGGCGGCACTGGGGCAACCCCTGCCCCAGGGCTCCGCGCTCGTACCCGGCTCTCCCCGCTCCGGCACGGCACGGGGCTGGACGCACCGAGGAGACCCCGGGGCGGCTTCTCGCGTCCGGGCGAGAACAGGGCCCGGCCCCGAGCAGCAGAGCGGGCACCGCCGGTAGCTCGGAGGAGCGGGGCCGGCTCGGCTCGAGGCGTCGGAGCGAAAAGGGACGAGAACCGGCCCGGAGCGTCCGGGGGTTGCGGGGGGGCGGCGGATGGTCCGGTGGCCGGGTTCGGCTCCGTGCCGGGCCGTGGGGCAGCCGGAGCCGCGCCGGGGGGCAGGTGAGGAGCCGCGTGCGTGGCTGGGCGCGCTGTGGGTCGGCGGGTTTCGGCTGTGGGGTCTCCCGGTCCGCGGAGTCCCCGGGGGGGGGGGGGTTGCGGGCAGCAGCGGCCCCGGGCCGAGCGCTGTCGTGGGTCGGTGGTTGGGTTTTGGGGCCGAGCCCGTGCCCGGCCGTGGGGAAGTAGGGGCAGCCCCACCCGGCTCTCGGCTGCTCCTCGTCGGGGTCGGGCGGCGGCGGCGACCCCGGCGGGGGCCCCTGCGGTGCCGGGCGGGTCCCCCCTTGGCCGCGAGGCAGGCAGGGACCCCGGCTGCTGCCGCCGCGGTTTGCTGGAGGCGGGCTGGGCCCGGCCCCCTGTGGGGTTGGGGTGCGGGCCCGGCGGTGCCGGGGAAACGAGGCCTGCGAGAGCAGGAGGAAAGCGCTGCCGGGCCGGCGCTGGGCTGCCCCGCCGGGGTGCGGGGCCGGGCCCGCGCAGTTCAGTTCCCGAGGCCTCCCCGACAGTGCCCGCGTGGGCCGTGGGGGTGCGGGGCTGCGGGGTGGCTGCGCTCTCCGCGGCCCTGAGCGTTGCCCGTGGGGACTGCGGAGGGGGCCGGGACGCAGCCAGGCTCAGCTGGTTTGGTCCCTGAGCGGGGAGAGCGCAGCTCTTCTGTTCCTGGGCCGTGAGAGCAGGCTCCTGTGGCTGACGCCGGGGCCCTGAAACAGATCGAGTCGTGCGTTTTGAGGGCCTGACCGAGGGGACTAAGTCGTGTGGTTTGGGGCTGAGGAGCAGAGGTCGAGTGCTGCATTTTTGGGACTTGAGAACAGGCTCAGCAGCTGGGCTTTTTGGCTCAGAAACGGTCCCAAAGTGAGCTGGTTTGGGGGCCAAAAGCAGAAGCCGGTTTGGCTGCTTGTGCAGGCTGGGGGGTTGGGGTGGGGTGGGGGCATTGGGGGCTGCAGGGGAAAGCAGGGGTTGGGCAGGGTACGCGGACCCTCCCCGGAGGTGGGGGTCCGGTCACATCGGACCCCGAAGTTCGGGAGGCCGGCATGCACCAGAGCGAACTCGCCACCTGAGGCGGGTCTCTGGAGGAAGGGTGCTTTTTGGATCCAGCGTAGCGCACCCTCTTTGGGTCCAGCTCTTCTTTCTGTGCTGCTTAGGATAGTTATTAACCAATTAATTAATCATACAAACTAAGTCACAGCAGCTCTATCGGCTCCATCGTGGTTCGGAGCTCTGAATCAGTTTCATTTGGTGTCTAACACGTTTTTTTCCCCAAGGAGAGGCTAAGTTTCAAAGTTAGTTCTCACAAGTGTGTCAGTCGACAAAATTGAGTTATGATTATTAAAACCACAAAGGTGACAGGAGTCTCACAGATCTGGTCTATTTCTGAAAATGTATTCATCCCATGCAAAGGTCGTCGGGATACAGATCATCTGCATCTTCATGCTCTGACAAGACAAGATGCTGAGACAGGGATGAGCTCCAGAAGGACTGCTGAAAAGAAGAAAAAACCGCACTCCACAAAGTCATGGGGGGTTTATTTTTGCGTTTGGGGGGGCGGGGTGGCTTTAACAAAAGAGTGCAGTGTTGGCTGGCAGCAGCCTGCAGGGCATTTTTGCTGCCTGATCTCTCCTTTTCTTCTCTTCCACTCCTCTTTCAGGGCTGTAATTGTCATTTGGATAGTTTTAGAAGAGCAGTTAAGTTCCTCGCCTGTGTCAATGTGCTGGTAATACCAGGAAGGTGAACGCTTGAACTGGTCGGGCGGGTGGGAATAACTTGGCTGCAGGTAGAGCTTCTGAGGGAAGACCAGCAAAACCAGGAAGCAAATAGCAAGTTCCCCAAAAATGTGTGGGTGTCAAACACGTAAGCGTTTCATTGCCGAATGTTTTTGGGAATATGTTCCAAATGGCTATTTTTGGTAAACATAAATTTTCAGGAGATTCAGGGTTGTGTGTGGCAAAACATGTCCCTCTGTTTTTGTGTCCTGCCGCACAAACGGCCGGCGGCAGGGCTCTTGTTCCCCGCTCTCGATATTGCCCCAGCAGGGCTGCGATATTTAGACCTAAGTGGGGATGGGTTTAGGAGTGGAAGGAGAGAGAACGCCTGTGTTCTGTAAGGGCTGTGAATGCTGACCCTTTGTCTCCGTCTGCCGCTTTTCCTGTGCGGGTGATGAAGCTGTTTTACTTTTCTCTGTTGTTCCTGGTCTAAATAGCTGCAAGGCTGTCGCCGCTGTGGGTGTGCAATTTGTGTTGCTGTGTTTCTGTGGAGTCCTAGCCACGGCTCGCTTCTAGTGTGGCCAAGGGTCAAGGTAGGGCTTTCAGCTTAAAGCTTCAGAAGCGCTGCGCGCTGAGATGGGTGTAGGTGAAACTGCTGTTGCGCCTGCAGCTGTGCTCGCAGGGATGCTGGGCGGCTCCGCATCAGACCGGCGAGGTGCCCGTGGACCTCCGTCGGGCTGCGCCCTGGGTGCGCGAGCGTGCCGTGGGTTTGCTGTTCCGGCTTGTACGTGCGAGGGCTTAACGTTTGATTTAACGCATTTCCTTTAACGGCAGGCTGTAGTTGGGCTCTAGATGGTATTCCTACGGGGGCGCAAGAGCTGTGGAATGGTTAAGCTGTTGCTGTGCCTCCAGGTGACTTGTTCAGTAACACTGTTTTTCCAGGTGCAGATGGATGAGTCGTGCAGGGCAACGGAGGAGAGCCCAGGGGAGCGCTGGAAGAAGGTGAGTCTGTGTAGTACTGGAGGGAAGATGTGACTGATGGCTATAGGGCTCCATTATGGGTTTTACTCTTTTTTTTTGTGATCCGAGGGCGCTAAGCGATGAGCCGAGCGTGATCTGGGCCCTGGAGGTGAGTCAGGCAAGGTGACCGGTGCTTGGTGGGCTGGAGTAGGTGTTCTTTTTCAGGTTATTCAGGTTTTTTTTTCCCTTTGTCATAAATTGAGACCACAATGGATCATAATCCAATTAGAATTTTATTAATTGTAGCAAGTAGAATATGAGCAAATACAGCGCTGGACGGCAGGGGAGTCTGCGCTCCGCCAACTGCCGTACTGAGCAGTTCAAACAGTCTCTCTTTATACATCTTTACTTCCATGTTCAATGAGATAGTGGAGGTACTTTTCGCATGCTTCAGTTGTTGTTAGGGGGTCGTTTCCTGCTTCCTGGTGATATGGGGTTGCTTGTCTTATCTCTGTCGATAAGTTTGGACATCTGATGGTTATCTTGCATAAGCACGCCTGGGAGGTATTCTTCGCATGCTTTACATTGAGCTTAACATAAGTCTTAATAAACAATACCTTAGTTCAGTTTCTCACAATCCCCCCTTTTTCTTTTTATCCTATTATTGTTTATTAGACACTACTTTCATTTTCGGCACTGCAGGCAAATCTTCTTCCACAATTCCGACATTTATCATAACACTCACAAGGTAATATCTCACAATTACAATCATAGTTCTTATGTGGCATAATGCATTCACAACAATCGTCATCTTCATTAATAGATACACTCTTATATTTTGCTTCAGACCTTGTAGTCAAAATAAGCAATTTAGCTGGGTCAAACCGTTCTTTAATAAAATGTAAAATACAGCGTAATATACAAGGTCCAAATATAAGTCCCAGAATCAACATAATAAGCGGTCCTGCTAAAGCAGACAACAAAGTGGTTAGCCAAGGTGAAACATTAAACCAGCTTTCATACCATAACTTGCCCGCTTCACGATCTTTTTTACGTTGATCTAACCTTTTCCGGAGTTTGGGCTATTATCGATAATAAAACTAACGATATACCAGGAAAAAGGGTGTCTGTCAATTTTTCCAATTTAAGTACACTTTTACCAGTCTTGGGGAAGTTCGACCATAGCTGCTTTTGCGTCTCATTGTTCTGGTTCTTTTCTCCACAGTTTGTTCCTCCTCTGCCTCGCCCGTCGACTCGGTTGCTTCGAGCCACGGGGTGTACCATCTTCTTGGCAGCAAGGGAAATCTTCAGGAGAACAGCTGTTTCAGGCTTTCTGCCTGTTTATATAGGCCTCCCACTTTGCAGCTTTAACTAATGGGACTAAGCAAGACACAGCTAGTACTTCCCTTCTGCACTTTGTAGCCAAAATTTCAACCACAAAGGGGATTGATTCATTGGAATGGTAACAATAATACTAAGGGTTTATTCCTTTGGCAAAACTTTCCACCATTCATGGGATCCTCGAATAATTTCTTGTTCCGACTCTAATTGTTTTTAATTTCCACTCAGTGAGAGTTCTTTGGGTTTTCCAACACTGTGTGCAAACTCCTATCGGAGGGTATCCATATTCACAGTGTGTCCACCATTTATCCTGGCATACCTTACACTTGCAACAAGCAAATGGATAACAATCGCAGTTCAAATGATTGCATCTAATTTGTATATCTAAAGTGCTTATTAGCTTTTCCTCTATATTCAATATTGTGTTACTACATAAGTTTAGCAATTTCCTTCAACACACTTCGTACGCTTCCATATATAATAGATTAAAAAAAAGATAATTATAGCAAATATAAACAGCAATATACACTTTATACCAAAAGGTAATGCGGCAAAATAATCAACTAAAGTTCTTATCATTACGTTATCTTTTCAGAGTTATCTTGGTGTCACCTGGAGTACTGATTACTTTCCAGTGGGGTCTCGTCACTGGGCCTTTAATGCGACTAGCATGAGTCCATCCACGCTCAGCAGTCCGGACAGCTGTTTCATCTTGTTCCTTAGCTCCCATTTGTTCTAGTTTTTCCTTTTCTGCAGACTCAAAACTCAAATTATTACTAACAGGTACTTGTTGCATAGTCAAAATCGTACTATAATTGCCTGCTACTCGTTTTGCTTCTGTATCAGCTGCATTATTTCCTCTAACTTGATAACTCGTGCCTCGCTGGTGTCCCTTTATATGTACAACTGCTATTTTATTTGGTATTTTCAATGCCCCCAGAACTCGCCGAATTAATTCTGGGTGTATCAGTTCTTTTCCCTGTGAGTTAACAAATCCTCTCTCCTCCCATATTTTCCCAAAGGTATGTACTACTCCGAACGCATAGCATGAGTCTGTATATATAGTTCCATCCTTTCCCTTCAGTGACACTAAGGCTTTCCACAATGCGTACAGCTCACAGGCTTGAGCCGACCAGCTGGCACTCAGGGGGCCCGATTCTATTGTCTTAAATTCTCCTTTTGCCCCAATTACTTGTACTTTTTCAGGGGAAACTTTACATCCCTCAGGTATTTGCCTAATAGTCGATTTCTCAGCCCCAGTGTCTACTAAAAAGGTGAACTCTTGTTTATGGGGACCTATTTTTAATTTTATCAAGGGCTCATGATGACTCCGGTCCCCTAAGATATAGAGCCCCTGACTCTCCTATTCCGTTTTTAATATTTCCTCATCCCTGATCCTTTCTCTGCAATTCGTCTTTATATGTCCCTTCTTTCCACAGTAAAAACAACATCTCTGTTCCTTCTTTACTACCACGTTCCCTTGTTTCGTTCCAGCAGATCTGTGTTCACCAGTCCGCCCTTTGCGATCCTCTCTGACTGCTGCTACCATCATTTTTACTTGTCGCTTGCTGCTCTCTTCTTCCCGCTTTACGTAGACTTTCTGAGCTTCCCTCAATAATTCATCCAACCCTCTATTCTGCCAGTCCTCTAACTTTTCAATCTTCTTTCTGATATCTTCCCATGATTTTGCCACAAACTGAGTTTTGAGGAGCGCTTGCCCTAAAGGGTCGTCTGGATTTACCCCAGAATACAGCTGAAGGGCTTTCCTCAGTCGTTCCAGCCACTCAGTAGGGCTCTCATCTTTCTTTTGCATTTCATTAAATGCTTTATTGATATTCTGGCCACGGGGTACTGCTTCTCTAATCCCTTGAATTACTATAGTTCTCAGGTCCTGCATATGAGTTCTATGCACTGGATCCTGATTATCCCAATTAGGTCTTTGGAGTGGCCATTTAATATCTGCTTGGGGTCCCTGGGCATGCTGAGCATTCCACAGTCTCATTCCTGCTCGTCTAATCATATCTCTTTCCTCGGTAGTAAATAATTGACCAAGGATAGATTGCATCTCATCTCAAGTATAAAGGTTTGGTCCCAAAAATTGATCTAATCTTTCTGCCACTCCGAGTGGGTCTTCAATTAGGTTTCCCATCTCGGTTCTTTTAAAATCTCGTAGGTCAGCCGAACTTAGGGGCACAAAAATATATCCAATCACAGGTTGGGGTCCCCCCATGGGCATTTCCCTTAAAGGATACATCTGAGCTGCCCCTTTTTGACTCCTAGTTACGCGTCTAGGAGGAGGGGGAGACCCTTGTTCCGATTCTGGTGGGGGAGTGGGCACTCTGGGGACCTCTGAAGGGGCTGCGGGAGCAGGAGGAGAAATATAAGGAGGGGGGGTTAGAAGGGTTTCGTCTAACTCTTCCTTCTTTTTCTTTTGTTCAGTTTTTACTTCATTCAGTGGATAAAGTCTAGCTCTCGGTCTTTCTAGCCACACTTCCGCATACTGACTCTCTTCTGGGTTAAGGCGTTTTTTTTATTGTTAACCCAGAGGTTTAATTGTTGTCTGACCCAATCCTCTTCTGACCCATAGACTGGCCAAACGACATCTTTAAAAATCTTCTTCCCTCCCCATATCCTAGTACAATATTTTATCATTTTCTGTTTATCTTTCCCTAGGGTTCCAGGGAAATATCTCCAATTGTCTAGGATATATGCCAGAGGGGTATTCTTAGGTACAGTGGGTACCTTTCCCATGGGAGTCGAAGGCTTGCTGCCCTTCGCCCCCATCTTCTGGAATATCCACAAGCGTGCACTCACTCGTTCCCCTTGTTCCTGGCCCAGTCCCTCGCGGGAGATGGGAAACGCAGTACTTAAGGGTCCGCACTCGCCTGGTTCAATATAGCGAACCTCTCACTTGTTATATTCCAGGAAACCCAATCCCGCCCGAACGGTAAACCCGCGAACAAATTCGCCATATACTTACGCGCCCTGCGTCTTCGTCCGGACTCCCGTGCACAGAATTTTTATGGGATTTTACCGGTTTCTCCTTTGCTCATCATTCTAGAATTTAGGTTCGTCGGTAAGGTTGAGGTAAGCTGTCGGTCGCGGGGCCGCGGATTGCCGCGGGGCGCCTCCCCGGAGGACAGAAGCTCACCGTTCCTTATCCGAGTCACGGCACCAAATTGTCATAAATTGAGACCACAATGGATCATAATCCAATTAGAATTTTATTAATTGTAGCAAGTAGAATATGAGCAAATACAGCGCTGGACGGCAGGGGAGTCTGCGCTCCGCCAACTGCCGTACTGAGCAGTTCAAACAGTCTCTCTTTATACATCTTTACTTCCATGTTCAATGAGATAGTGGAGGTACTTTTCGCATGCTTCAGTTGTTGTTAGGGGGTCGTTTCCTGCTTCCTGGTGATATGGGGTTGCTTGTCTTATCTCTGTCGATAAGTTTGGACATCTGATGGTTATCTTGCATAAGCACGCCTGGGAGGTATTCTTCGCATGCTTTACATTGAGCTTAACATAAGTCTTAATAAACAATACCTTAGTTCAGTTTCTCACACCTTGTCTTCACTTTCCCATCCCAATTTGGGGCCGATTCCCTCAAACGGGGACTTCCCCCTGTGGGGCTGCTTATGCAGCCTGGGAGCTGCTGCCTGGGCACAAAAATACCTCAAACCCCCTGACTCTGGGTCTGCAATGGGGGGTGAAAAAAACAGAAAGAATTCTGGTGGAAAGAAAACAACTTGGGGCTTCTGGGAAAGCCAACTCCAGCTGGATTTGTGCAGCTGGAAAGGGAAAAAAAGGGTGGTGGTGGGGAAGGAACAACCACCTAAAAGCACCCACCAACCATTCTCATGCACAAAACCGAAAGTGAAAATGACCATTTTTTGTAGGGTAAAAGCACAAAAAGTCCCCACAGAACTCAGTAGTTTGGAAAAGCAACCCCAATTAATACATTATGTAAAGAAGGCAGGGAAAAAAAAGAAAACCAAAACAAAACCCTATCACAACCCTGATGCCACATGCCTACAAGCAGTTCCTGGGGCTTATTCTGCGGGGGTGGGGGACCCAACCTTGTTCCCCAGGTTTGCTGTGCTGCTTCTCCTCCCTCGGGCATGGGGGGGGCGGGCAGTGGCATGGACAGTAGCAAGCACCAGATTTTTGTAAGCAGTCGAGAGGAAAGGACTGAAATGCTCGAGACGCTTTGCTGTTTGGTGCAGAGGCAATGAACGGTGCTGCTGGGGCTGCGAGGGGGAAAGGTGCAGAGGAATAGAAGCTCTGTGGATGCAGCCAAGTTATGGTTTCTGGATGGTATTAATCGAGAAGAGTAATTCAGATAATGCTGCTGCCCAGCGACCAGAGTTGGGTACTGAGCCCGGGAGCCGCGCACGCGCGGTGGCGTCCCTGTGATCCCCATTGCTCTCTCCGCAGGTGACAGCCCTGCGATGCTGCGGTGCCTGCGAGGTGATGCCGCCGTGCTCGTTGCTGCTTCCTGGTAAGGAAAGGCCTCCTCCGCTCCTGCTGCAGCGTGGTGGTGTGTCGGACACGATTCCCTGTGTCGGGTGAGGCCTAGGGCTGCCGGCGAGGTGAGCGAGCCCCTTTGGTGGGTGCCGGGGTGTCTCCTTGTGTGCCTGCACTACTGGGGCTGGTGGGATGGGAAGCTTCAAACGACCTGCCGAGGCAGGCTTCTGGTATGCTAAAGGCGAGCGGGTGAGGGCAGCCCCAGGAGTTACCCGGGAGCTGATAGAAGGGAAGAGGGAAAGGAGGAGGAGGAGGATGACCTTTTCCCCCTGCCCAGGGTGCAGAAGATAGCCGACTCCCCAGCTCACCAGAGCTCCCCCTCAGCCTCCCCTGGCCCCCCTTGCCCCGTGCTCCTGCCCCCAGCTCCGGCACGAGCGAGCTAGGCTACGTGCCTAGGAAGCCTCATCTCGTAAGAGCTGTGAGACACCCTTGTATTCTCTTCAGGTGGAGGATGGCCTAGAGTCTGGAGCTGCAGAAGAGGCAGGGCGGAGAGGAGGGGAAAGAAGCATCTGAACGGCTAAATTGTGCCAGCAGCGCTGAGAGCGAGAGTCGCGGTGAGTCCTGGGCCACTGGGGCCCCGTTGCCTCTCTTGTGCATCCTGGGCCCTCCCTGTCTCTCCCCCGGCCCCCTCTCTTTCCTTACCTGCTGCAAAATTTTTTTTAGTTTTTTTTTTTGCACCCCCCCCCCTCTTTCTCCATCTCGCTCTGAGTGGCTCCCTGCCTCCCCGTCTTTTCAGTCCTCCCTCTCTCTGTCCTGTAGCCTGTGGCTACTTGTTCTTTCTCCGCCTCTCTCTGCCTGGCTCTGGCTCCGTTTTTATTTTTTTATTCCTCCTGCTCTGTCCTGTAGCCTGTCGGTATTTTGTCTTTCTCTGGCCCTCTTGGTCTGACTCCGTGTGTTACCGAAAAACGCGGTAAAATCGGAAATATCTATTCAACACCAATCTAGTATTAAAGAGCAGGCGTTCTTTATTCACGGCGCCAGATGCACGGGGGATCGCTTCTCCTGGCGTGCGTACCTCACACACCTTTCCCGTAGAATTTGTAGATCAAAATTTTACGTATTCATACATATTCATTATCGTCCTGTCTACTGATCGGTACAAACTTGCTCGTTCCGTATGTAAATCACTGCGCAGGCTCGGTGGTGGTCCGTGAGTCGGTGGTCGCAATCTCCCCCTGCCAGAATTGCCTTTTACCTTCTTGGCTCTTAATCTTGGCAGTCTTGGCTAGTTTTCTCAGTGCGCTACACGAAACCGCGTTTTGTCATCCTTTTCTGACAGAAGCACGTTGTCTGTTGTTCTGCTGACATTAACGATCGCCTAGGGACTAAAATGCAGATCGACAGATGCGCTGATTCGTACGCTCCGTGTTCCCGTAATGGAACACCGTCTCTGGTTGGTTGATTTCATCGCTTTGGTTACATTTCCCCCCTTTGGAAGTTTTGAAATAATCATTTTCTCAATACTTCCATCCTAGATCAATAATATTCCACTATGTCAGTTCAGTGTTTGGTTCATCTTCTCAAAGTTTTCACTTGATTGTGGTCTCTAGGGCATATGCAGGTTCCATTTTATACCCAAAATTTTATTAATTTGTTGAACTACCTCTGCAAAAAAATGTGGTCCTCTCCCAGAGGACATTCCTGTTGGCACTCTAAATCTTGGTATTATTTCTTTCAGCAACGTTTTAACTACTACTCTAGCTTTGTTGGTGCAGCACGAGAAAGCTTCTGGCCAACTAGAAAATTTGTCCATCATCACTAACAAATACTGCTATATCTATTTTGTCTGGGTAACTCAGAGAACTTAATTTGCTAATAATTTCCGGGAGAATTTTTTGTTTTGTTACTCCTAAAGGTGGTTTCCTTTGGTTCAGGGGATTATTTCTAGGACAGATTGGACACTTAGCTACCATGGGTTTAATTATTCTTGTCATGCCTACACACGCTACAGATGCTTTTAAACTCAAAACCGTAGCATCTACACCCTAATGTGTTTGCTCATGCTTTTCTTTTGCAAGTTCTGTCATAACTTGTGGGGTTGTTATTATTATTACTTGTTTTTCTGGTGTTACCTACCATCTCTCTGTGTTTTGTGATGCTTCCAATTGTTCTGCTAATTGCTCATCCAATTTATTATAATAATCTGGGTTTCAACTTTGGAATTCCGATCTGTTTTACTGGTACTAGTGCAAGGATACCTTGCTCTGCAGTCCTCTTTGCAGCTTTATCTGTCAATCGTTTGCTTATGTTTACAGCCGTCTGGCCGAATTGATGAGCTTTGCAACGCTTTACCGCCACTTCTTTTGGTTTCTGCACGTCTTCCGGAAGTTGGAGAATGTCTTCTTTATGCTGTATCAATGATTCTTGGGCTGATGGCAGTCCTTTTTCCTTCCCAGTAGCTCCATGATCGTGGATCACACCAAATGCATGTTTGGAATCAGTCTAGATATTTATCCTTCGTCCTTCTGCCATTCGCAGAGCTCGCTTCAACGCTACCAATACTGCTTTCTGTGCTGAGGTGTTCGCAGGCAGCGCCCCTGACTCCATTCCCTCGGCGGTGATAACGACAGCATATCCGGCCATTCTCTTCTCGCCCAGAGCTGCTTCCATCTGTAAACAACTCCAGATCAGGATTTTCCCAGAGGTTTGTGTCTCAGGCCTGGTCTGCTGGAATAGACTTGTTCAATAGTTAGCAAGCGATCGTGTTCGAAATTGTCCGTAAGGTTTTCTGTTGTTAAAAACATAGCAGGATTCAGTATAGCAGTAGTCTTCGATTCCACATGGTCTTGTTCTAACAGAACAACTTGATATTTCAACATTCTGCTAAGGGATAGCCAACGACCCCCCTTTTGTTCTAAAACAGTCACCGCTATGTGCGGGACACATACTGTCATCTTTTGTCCCATTGTTAACTTTGGGGCTTCCTGGATCGGCAGCGCTGCTGTTGCTACTGCCCGTAAACATCCAGGCCATCTTTTACTCACGTGGTCGAGTTGTTTGGAGAAGTAGCCCACGGGTCTCTTCCAGGTTCCCAGTCGCTGTGTCAGCACTCCAAGGGCTAAATGTTGTCTTTCGTGGACAAACAACTCAAAAGGTTTAGCGAAATCGGGTAGGCCTAATGCAGGGGCCATCACTGAGGCTCTTTTCAGTTCTTTGAATGCCGTTTGGCATCCGGGCGTCCAGGTTAAATATTTATCCTTTGATTCTTTCAGTGCCTCATATAATGGTTTTACATACAGTCTGTAGTTCAGAATCCAGAGCTGACGCTATTTCACTATTTTCAGAAAAGCTCTCAGTTCCTTCGGGCCGCAAGGTTCGGGAATTTGACAAATAGTTTCTTTCTTTTCACTTTCTAATTGTCTTTGTCTTTGAGATATTTTGAATCCTAAATAAATGGCTGTTGCTTCTCCTATTTGGGTTTTGTTTCTGGAAACTCCGCATCTTCCTTGGCCCAGAAAATTTAAAAATTTCAAAACATTATTCTTTACTTTCTGCCACTATCAGAATGTCGTCTGCATTCTGTAACAATATGCCTCTCCCTGGGTTCTGTTTTTTCTAGACATTTCTATATTTCTAATTTTTTTTCTTGCCAGCTGAGTCCCAAATATCGTAGGACTAATTTTAAATCCTTGTGGAAGTACGGTCCATGTTAGCTGTGTCTTTCATTCTGTGGTGGGGCTTTCCCATTCCAAAGCAAATAGGCTTTGACTTTTTATGCCTGGAGGTATGCAAAAGAAGGCATCCTTCAAATCTAGTACAGTAAACCATTTATGCTCCTCCTTTAAAAGAGGTCAGTAAAGTGTATGGATTAGCTACTACCGGATGTAGATCTTGGACCACCTGAGATATAGCCCTTAAATCGTGAACCAGCTAATACTCTTTGCCTCTAGATTTCTTTACTGGCGGCACAGGAGTACTATATTCTGATTCACATTCTACTAAGAGCTCATATTCTGAAAAAAATTTATAATTAACTTCTCTAATCCTTTTCGAGCCTCTCGCTTAATACGGTATTGTTTTTGTCTTACCGGCTTGGCTCCAGGCTTTAAGGTTACTTTTACCGGCTCTGCCCGCTTAGGTCGCTCCGGAGCTCCGCTCGCTCAAACCAAAGGAATTACTACGTTTTCCACTTCTTCGGGAACCTGTTCCTCCCTGGAGGAATCCTGTAACATAAACGCTCTCGCCTCTGTGGCTTTTGATTCTGTTCTGGTATTAGTAATTTAATCTCTCCATCTTTAAAAGTTACTTGAGCATCTAATTTACTTAATAGATCTCATCATAACAGAGGCAGTGGACATTCAGGCATATACAGAAACTGGTGAGTTGCCCATTGCTTCTCCAATTTAAACTTTAATGGCTCTAAGAAAGGCTAATTTTTCTTTGCCCTGTCGCACTAACAACACCTACTGGTTTATGATCAACTTTCTCTTTACGTGTATTCAATACCAAAGAAGTGGCTCCCGTATCTACCAAAAATTCTATTTCTTCATTCCCTAGCTTCAGTGTAACCAGGTGTTCAGCTAGGGTTGATTCCTCTGGTCTCCTTCATGCCAAGCTACTTCAAGCATTTTACCCAGATCTCTGGATTCAGGTTCTTCTAGTTTCTGAAGGTTTTTTTACTCCCCCCCCCCACCCCCCCCAATCTGGGGCTGATTGTCTTATGAATATAGAGACCAACTGAATTGCTTTTTCTGTTTTTTTCTGGGTTCAAATGAGTATATTTTCTGGTGGTCACCTTCAGCCTTTCCATAAAGGCTGAAGGGGGGGACTCCTTTAATTCTTGTCTCACTTAATAAATGGGTCAAAATTTATGGCTTTTGGCATTGCATGTCTTACTCCAAATAAAATGTGTCTCTGACATCTAGTCAACATTCCCCTGGGTCCTGGCTGATTAGGGTCCCACTCGGGATTTGTAGATGGAAAATTCTTATTCGTTGTTCTCTGTAAATTCCTGTTAGCATGTGCTCCCTGCACCTGCCTTCTGGCTGTATTCAATACTATTTTCTTGTCAGTTCCATCAAGTGAAGTGTCCAGTATCACAAGTAGAGCAACACTTCAAGTTCTCACCACATTTTCCTCTTTTCAGAAACATTGCCGTAGAATCCTGTGGACATATCTCACGCTGTTTCTGCCACTCTGGATGATTCCACAGTGTAAAGAACAAATCAACATATGCCACTTCTTCCCATTTGCCTTCCCTTTTTACAAAACAACATTAATTGCAAGATGGTATGATATTGCAATGTCTCCTGTTCTGGCCATTCGTGCCCACCTTCCAATTGATACGTTGGGCACCAATGATTGCAATATTCAATTAATGGTTTCCGAGTTAGTGGGTCATCACCCCCGATGTCTTTCCAGTGCTTCAAAGTACATCCCAAAGGTGTTCTCTGTGGGATAGGTTTCTTACTCAGAAATGCTCCCATCTCCCAGTCGACTAGCAGTTGTGATAGTGCACTATCACAAATAGTAGTCAGAGGGACTCCAACCCCCGTTAGAGGTCTCACTGGGATCTGTAGCCCCCTGCTAGATATCCCTGGAGACTTCAACCCCCTGTTGAAGACCCCCCTACCCTCGGGTCCCGCTCCACAGGCTTTCGCCTAGCAGAGACTTACCAACCGAGGTACCTCTTGGCCCCAACCCTGCGTGGCTTTTGCCGCGCCTTACGGGCAGGCCTGTGGGACTCAAACCCACTATCCTATCCTATGTGGGAAGCTAACGCCACATATTATTCTACCTAAGTTTCTTCGTAAACGAATGCCTTGTTTACTTCAGTCCAGGGGATCTTTCTCAGAATTCTCTGGCCTGGGGATCGGAAGCTCTCCCCAAGAATTCCTTGGGGCTGGCTGCAGGTCCCACGGTCCTGCGGATCCGTCGAGATTCAAAAGCAGGTTCCCATCTGGGGTGCCAAAACTGTTACCAAAAAACACGGTAAAATCGGAAATATCTATTCAACACCAATCTAGTATTAAAGAGCAGGCGTTCTTTATTCACGGCGCCAGATGCACGGGGGATCGCTCCTCCTGGCGTGCGTACCTCACACACCTTTCCCGTAGAATTTGTAGATCAAAATTTTACGTATTCATACATATTCATTATCGTCCTGTCTACTGATCGGTACAAACTTGCTCGTTCCGTATGTAAATCGCTGCGCAGGCTCGGTGGTGGTCCGTGAGTCGGTGGTCGCAATCTCCCCCTGCCAGAATTGCCTTTTACCTTCTTGGCTCTTAATCTTGGCAGTCTTGGCTAGTTTTCTCAGTGCGCTACACGAAACCGCGTTTTGTCATCCGTTTCTGACAGAAGCACGTTGTCTGTTGTTCTGCTGACATTAACGATCGCCTAGGGACTAAAATGCAGATCGACAGATGCGCTGATTCGTACGCTCCGTGTTCCCGTAATGGAACACCGTCTCTGGTTGGTTGATTTCATCGCTTTGGTTACATTTCCCCCCTTTGGAAGTTTTGAAATAATCATTTTCTCAATACTTCCATCTTAGATCAATAATATTCCACTATGTCAGTTCAGTGTTTGGTTCATCTTCTCAAAATTTTCACTTGATTGTGGTCTCTAGGGCATATGCAGGTTCCATTTTATACCCAAAATTTTATTAATTTGTTGAACTACCTCTGCAAAAAAATGTGGTCCTCTCTCAGAGGACATTCCTGTTGGCACTCTAAATCTTGGTATTATTTCTTTCAGCAACATCTTAACTACTACTCTAGCTTTGTTGGTGCAGCACGAGAAAGCTTCTGGCCAACTAGAAAACTTGTCCATCATCACTAACAAATACTGCTATATCTATTTTGTCTGGGTAACTCAGAAAACTTAATTTGCTAATAATTTCCGGGAGAATTTTTTGTTTTGTTACTCCTAAAGGTGGTTTCCTTTGGTTCAGGGGATTATTTCTAGGACAGATTGGACACTTAGCTACCATGGGTTTAACTGTTCTTGTCATGCCTACACACGCTACAGATGCTTTTAAACTCAAAACCGTAGCATCTACACCCTAATGTGTTTGCTCATGCTTTTCTTTTGCAAGTTCTGTCATAACTTGTGGGGTTGTTATTATTATTACTTGTTTTTCTGGTGTTACCTACCATCTCTGTGTTTTGTGATGCTTCCAATTGTTCTGCTAATTGCTCATCCAATTTATTATAATAATCTGGGTTTCAACTTTGGAATTCCGATCTGTTTTACTGGTACTAGTGCAAGGATACCTTGCTCTGCAGTCCTCTTTGCAGCTTTATCTGTCAATCGTTTGCTTATGTTTACAGCCGTCTGGCCGAATTGATGAGCTTTGCAACGCTTTACCGCCACTTCTTTTGGTTTCTGCACGTCTTCCGGAAGTTGGAGAATGTCTTCTTTATGCTGTATCAATGATTCTTGGGCTGATGGCAGTCCTTTTTCCTTCCCAGTAGCTCCATGATCGTGGATCACACCAAATGCATGTTTGGAATCAGTCTAGATATTTATCCTTCGTCCTTCTGCCATTCGCAGAGCTCGCTTCAACGCTACCAATACTGCTTTCTGTGCTGAGGTGTTCGCAGGCAGCGCCCCTGACTCCATTCCCTCGGCGGTGATAACGACAGCATATCCGGCCATTCTCTTCTCGCCCAGAGCTGCTTCCATCTGTAAACAACTCCAGATCAGGATTTTCCCAGAGGTTTGTGTCTCAGGCCTGGTCTGCTGGAATAGACTTGTTCAATAGTTAGCAAGCGATCGTGTTCGAAATTGTCCGTAAGGTTTTCTGTTGTTAAAAACATACAGGATTCAGTATAGCAGTAGTCTTCGATTCCACATGGTCTTGTTCTAACAGAACAACTTGATATTTCAACATTCTGCTAAGGGATAGCCAACGACCCCCCTTTTGTTCTAAAACAGTCACCGCTATGTGCGGGACACATACTGTCATCTTTTGTCCCATTGTTAACTTTGGGGCTTCCTGGATCGGCAGCGCTGCTGTTGCCACTGCCCGTAAACATCCAGGCCATCTTTTACTCACGTGGTCGAGTTGTTTGGAGAAGTAGCCCACGGGTCTCTTCCAGGTTCCCAGTCGCTGTGTCAGCACTCCAAGGGCTAAATGTTGTCTTTCGTGGACAAACAACTCAAAAGGTTTAGCGAAATCGGGTAGGCCTAATGCAGGGGCCATCACTGAGGCTCTTTTCAGTTCTTTGAATGCCGTTTGGCATCCGGGCGTCCAGGTTAAATATTTATCCTTTGATTCTTTCAGTGCCTCATATAATGGTTTTACATACAGTCTGTAGTTCAGAATCCAGAGCTGACGCTATTTCACTATTTTCAGAAAAGCTCTCAGTTCCTTCGGGCCGCAAGGTTCGGGAATTTGACAAATAGTTTCTTTCTTTTCACTTTCTAATTGTCTTTGTCTTTGAGATATTTCGAATCCTAAATAAATGGCTGTTGCTTCTCCTATTTGGGTTTTGTTTCTGGAAACTCCGCATCTTCCTTGGCCCAGAAAATTTAAAAATTTCAAAACATTATTCTTTACTTTCTGCCACTATCAGAATGTCGTCTGCATTCTGTAACAATATGCCTCTCCCTGGGTTCTGTTTTTTCTAGACATTTCTATATTTCTAATTTTTTTTCTTGCCAGCTGAGTCCCAAATATCGTAGGACTAATTTTAAATCCTTGTGGAAGTACGGTCCATGTTAGCTGTGTCTTTCATTCTGTGGTGGGGCTTTCCCATTCCAAAGCAAATAGGCTTTGACTTTTTATGCCTGGAGGTATGCAAAAGAAGGCATCCTTCAAATCTAGTACAGTAAACCATTTATGCTCCTCCTTTAAAAGAGGTCAGTAAAGTGTATGGATTAGCTACTACCGGATGTAGATCTTGGACCACCTGAGATATAGCCCTTAAATCGTGAACCAGCTAATACTCTTTGCCTCTAGATTTCTTTACTGGCGGCACAGGAGTACTATATTCTGATTCACATTCTATTAAGAGCTCATATTCTGAAAAAAATTTATAATTAACTTCTCTAATCCTTTTCGAGCCTCTCGCTTAATACGGTATTGTTTTTGTCTTACCGGCTTGGCTCCAGGCTTTAAGGTTACTTTTACCGGCTCTGCCCGCTTAGGTCGCTCCGGAGCTCCGCTCGCTCAAACCAAAGGAATTACTACGTTTTCCACTTCTTCGGGAACCTGTTCCTCCCTGGAGGAATCCTGTAACATAAACGCTCTCGCCTCTGTGGCTTTTGATTCTGTTCTGGTATTAGTAATTTAATCTCTCCATCTTTAAAAGTTACTTGAGCATCTAATTTACTTAATAGATCTCATCATAACAGAGGCAGTGGACATTCAGGCATATACAGAAACTGGTGAGTTGCCCATTGCTTCTCCAATTTAAACTTTAATGGCTCTAAGAAAGGCTAATTTTTCTTTGCCCTGTCGCACTAACAACACCTACTGGTTTATGATCAACTTTCTCTTTACGTGTATTCAATACCAAAGAAGTGGCTCCCGTATCTACCAAAAATTCTATTTCTTCATTCCCTAGCTTCAGTGTAACCAGGTGTTCAGCTAGGGTTGATTCCTCTGGTCTCCTTCATGCCAAGCTACTTCAAGCATTTTACCCAGATCTCTGGATTCAGGTTCTTCTAGTTTCTGAAGGTTTTTTTACTCCCCCCCCCCCCCACCCCCCCCAATCTGGGGCTGATTGTCTTATGAATATAGAGACCAACTGAATTGCTTTTTCTGTTTTTTTCTGGGTTCAAATGAGTATATTTTCTGGTGGTCACCTTCAGCCTTTCCATAAAGGCTGAAGGGGGGGACTCCTTTAATTCTTGTCTCACTTAATAAATGGGTCAAAATTTATGGCTTTTGGCATTGCATGTCTTACTCCAAATAAAATCTGTCTCTGACATCTAGTCAACATTCCCCTGGGTCCTGGCTGATTAGGGTCCCACTCGGGATTTGTAGATGGAAAATTCTTATTCGTTGTTCTCTGTAAATTCCTGTTAGCATGTGCTCCCTGCACCTGCCTTCTGGCTGTATTCAATACTATTTTCTTGTCAGTTCCATCAAGTGAAGTGTCCAGTATCACAAGTAGAGCAACACTTCAAGTTCTCACCACATTTTCCTCTTTTCAGAAACATTGCCGTAGAATCCTGTGGACATATCTCACGCTGTTTCTGCCACTCTGGATGATTCCACAGTGTAAAGAACAAATCAACATATGCCACTTCTTCCCATTTGCCTTCCCTTTTTACAAAACAACATTAATTGCAAGATGGTATGATATTGCAATGTCTCCTGTTCTGGCCATTCGTGCCCACCTTCCAATTGATACGTTGGGCACCAATGATTGCAATATTCAATTAATGGTTTCCGAGTTAGTGGGTCATCACCCCCGATGTCTTTCCAGTGCTTCAAAGTACATCCCAAAGGTGTTCTCTGTGGGATAGGTTTCTTACTCAGAAATGCTCCCATCTCCCAGTCGACTAGCAGTTGTGATAGTGCACTATCACAAATAGTAGTCAGAGGGACTCCAACCCCCGTTAGAGGTCTCACTGGGATCTGTAGCCCCCTGCTAGATATCCCTGGAGACTTCAACCCCCTGTTGAAGACCCCCCTACCCTCAGGTCCCGCTCCACAGGCTTTCGCCTAGCAGAGACTTACCAACCGAGGTACCTCTTGGCCCCAACCCTGCGTGGCTTTTGCCGCGCCTTACGGGCAGGCCTGTGGGACTCAAACCCACTATCCTATCCTATGTGGGAAGCTAACGCCACATATTATTCTACCTAAGTTTCTTCGTAAACGAATGCCTTGTTTACTTCAGTCCAGGGGATCTTTCTCAGAATTCTCTGGCCTGGGGATCGGAAGCTCTCCCCAAGAATTCCTTGGGGCTGGCTGCAGGTCCCACGGTCCTGCGGATCCGTCGAGATTCAAAAGCAGGTTCCCATCTGGGGTGCCAAAACTGTTACCAAAAAACACGGTAAAATCGGAAATATCTATTCAACACCAATCTAGTATTAAAGAGCAGGCGTTCTTTATTCACGGCGCCAGATGCACGGGGGATCGCTCCTCCTGGCGTGCGTACCTCACACACCTTTCCCGTAGAATTTGTAGATCAAAATTTTACGTATTCATACATATTCATTATCGTCCTGTCTACTGATCGGTACAAACTTGCTCGTTCCGTATGTAAATCACTGCGCAGGCTCGGTGGTGGTCCGTGAGTCGGTGGTCGCAATCTCCCCCTGCCAGAATTGCCTTTTACCTTCTTGGCTCTTAATCTTGGCAGTCTTGGCTAGTTTTCTCAGTGCGCTACACGAAACCGCGTTTTGTCATCCTTTTCTGACAGAAGCACGTTGTCTGTTGTTCTGCTGACATTAACGATCGCCTAGGGACTAAAATGCAGATCGACAGATGCGCTGATTCGTACGCTCCGTGTTCCCGTAATGGAACACCGTCTCTGGTTGGTTGATTTCATCGCTTTGGTTACATTTCCCCCCTTTGGAAGTTTTGAAATAATCATTTTCTCAATACTTCCATCTTAGATCAATAATATTCCACTATGTCAGTTCAGTGTTTGGTTCATCTTCTCAAAGTTTTCACTTGATTGTGGTCTCTAGGGCATATGCAGGTTCCATTTTATACCCAAAATTTTATTAATTTGTTGAACTACCTCTGCAAAAAAATGTGGTCCTCTCTCAGAGGACATTCCTGTTGGCACTCTAAATCTTGGTATTATTTCTTTCAGCAACATCTTAACTACTACTCTAGCTTTGTTGGTGCAGCACGAGAAAGCTTCTGGCCAACTAGAAAACTTGTCCATCAGCACTAACAAATACTGCTATATCTATTTTGTCTGGGTAACTCAGAAAACTTAATTTGCTAATAATTTCCGGGAGAATTTTTTGTTTTGTTACTCCTAAAGGTGGTTTCCTTTGGTTCAGGGGATTATTTCTAGGACAGATTGGACACTTAGCTACCATGGGTTTAACTGTTCTTGTCATGCCTACACACGCTACAGATGCTTTTAAACTCAAAACCGTAGCATCTACACCCTAATGTGTTTGCTCATGCTTTTCTTTTGCAAGTTCTGTCATAACTTGTGGGGTTGTTATTATTATTACTTGTTTTTCTGGTGTTACCTACCATCTCTGTGTTTTGTGATGCTTCCAATTGTTCTGCTAATTGCTCATCCAATTTATTATAATAATCTGGGTTTCAACTTTGGAATTCCGATCTGTTTTACTGGTACTAGTGCAAGGATACCTTGCTCTGCAGTCCTCTTTGCAGCTTTATCTGTCAATCGTTTGCTTATGTTTACAGCCGTCTGGCCGAATCGATGAGCTTTGCAACGCTTTACCGCCACTTCTTTTGGTTTCTGCACGTCTTCCGGAAGTTGGAGAATGTCTTCTTTATGCTGTATCAATGATTCTTGGGCTGATGGCAGTCCTTTTTCCTTCCCAGTAGCTCCATGATCGTGGATCACACCAAATGCATGTTTGGAATCAGTCTAGATATTTATCCTTCGTCCTTCTGCCATTCGCAGAGCTCGCTTCAACGCTACCAATACTGCTTTCTGTGCTGAGGTGTTCGCAGGCAGCGCCCCTGACTCCATTCCCTCGGCGGTGATAACGACAGCATATCCGGCCATTCTCTTCTCGCCCAGAGCTGCTTCCATCTGTAAACAACTCCAGATCAGGATTTTCCCAGAGGTTTGTGTCTCAGGCCTGGTCTGCTGGAATAGACTTGTTCAATAGTTAGCAAGCGATCGTGTTCGAAATTGTCCGTAAGGTTTTCTGTTGTTAAAAACATAGCAGGATTCAGTATAGCAGTAGTCTTCGATTCCACATGGTCTTGTTCTAACAGAACAACTTGATATTTCAACATTCTGCTAAGGGATAGCCAACGACCCCCCTTTTGTTCTAAAACAGTCACCGCTATGTGCGGGACACATACTGTCATCTTTTGTCCCATTGTTAACTTTGGGGCTTCCTGGATCGGCAGCGCTGCTGTTGCCACTGCCCGTAAACATCCAGGCCATCTTTTACTCACGTGGTCGAGTTGTTTGGAGAAGTAGCCCACGGGTCTCTTCCAGGTTCCCAGTCGCTGTGTCAGCACTCCAAGGGCTAAATGTTGTCTTTCGTGGACAAACAACTCAAAAGGTTTAGCGAAATCGGGTAGGCCTAATGCAGGGGCCATCACTGAGGCTCTTTTCAGTTCTTTGAATGCCGTTTGGCATCCGGGCGTCCAGGTTAAATATTTATCCTTTGATTCTTTCAGTGCCTCATATAATGGTTTTACATACAGTCTGTAGTTCAGAATCCAGAGCTGACGCTATTTCACTATTTTCAGAAAAGCTCTCAGTTCCTTCGGGCCGCAAGGTTCGGGAATTTGACAAATAGTTTCTTTCTTTTCACTTTCTAATTGTCTTTGTCTTTGAGATATTTCGAATCCTAAATAAATGGCTGTTGCTTCTCCTATTTGGGTTTTGTTTCTGGAAACTCCGCATCTTCCTTGGCCCAGAAAATTTAAAAATTTCAAAACATTATTCTTTACTTTCTGCCACTATCAGAATGTCGTCTGCATTCTGTAACAATATGCCTCTCCCTGGGTTCTGTTTTTTCTAGACATTTCTATATTTCTAATTTTTTTTCTTGCCAGCTGAGTCCCAAATATCGTAGGACTAATTTTAAATCCTTGTGGAAGTACGGTCCATGTTAGCTGTGTCTTTCATTCTGTGGTGGGGCTTTCCCATTCCAAAGCAAATAGGCTTTGACTTTTTATGCCTGGAGGTATGCAAAAGAAGGCATCCTTCAAATCTAGTACAGTAAACCATTTATGCTCCTCCTTTAAAAGAGGTCAGTAAAGTGTATGGATTAGCTACTACCGGATGTAGATCTTGGACCACCTGAGATATAGCCCTTAAATCGTGAACCAGCTAATACTCTTTGCCTCTAGATTTCTTTACTGGCGGCACAGGAGTACTATATTCTGATTCACATTCTACTAAGAGCTCATATTCTGAAAAAAATTTATAATTAACTTCTCTAATCCTTTTCGAGCCTCTCGCTTAATACGGTATTGTTTTTGTCTTACCGGCTTGGCTCCAGGCTTTAAGGTTACTTTTACCGGCTCTGCCCGCTTAGGTCGCTCCGGAGCTCCGCTCGCTCAAACCAAAGGAATTACTACGTTTTCCACTTCTTCGGGAACCTGTTCCTCCCTGGAGGAATCCTGTAACATAAACGCTCTCGCCTCTGTGGCTTTTGATTCTGTTCTGGTATTAGTAATTTAATCTCTCCATCTTTAAAAGTTACTTGAGCATCTAATTTACTTAATAGATCTCATCATAACAGAGGCAGTGGACATTCAGGCATATACAGAAACTGGTGAGTTGCCCATTGCTTCTCCAATTTAAACTTTAATGGCTCTAAGAAAGGCTAATTTTTCTTTGCCCTGTCGCACTAACAACACCTACTGGTTTATGATCAACTTTCTCTTTACGTGTATTCAATACCAAAGAAGTGGCTCCCGTATCTACCAAAAATTCTATTTCTTCATTCCCTAGCTTCAGTGTAACCAGGTGTTCAGCTAGGGTTGATTCCTCTGGTCTCCTTCATGCCAAGCTACTTCAAGCATTTTACCCAGATCTCTGGATTCAGGTTCTTCTAGTTTCTGAAGGTTTTTTTACTCCCCCCCCCCCCACCCCCCCCAATCTGGGGCTGATTGTCTTATGAATATAGAGACCAACTGAATTGCTTTTTCTGTTTTTTTCTGGGTTCAAATGAGTATATTTTCTGGTGGTCACCTTCAGCCTTTCCATAAAGGCTGAAGGGGGGGACTCCTTTAATTCTTGTCTCACTTAATAAATGGGTCAAAATTTATGGCTTTTGGCATTGCATGTCTTACTCCAAATAAAATCTGTCTCTGACATCTAGTCAACATTCCCCTGGGTCCTGGCTGATTAGGGTCCCACTCGGGATTTGTAGATGGAAAATTCTTATTCGTTGTTCTCTGTAAATTCCTGTTAGCATGTGCTCCCTGCACCTGCCTTCTGGCTGTATTCAATACTATTTTCTTGTCAGTTCCATCAAGTGAAGTGTCCAGTATCACAAGTAGAGCAACACTTCAAGTTCTCACCACATTTTCCTCTTTTCAGAAACATTGCCGTAGAATCCTGTGGACATATCTCACGCTGTTTCTGCCACTCTGGATGATTCCACAGTGTAAAGAACAAATCAACATATGCCACTTCTTCCCATTTGCCTTCCCTTTTTACAAAACAACATTAATTGCAAGATGGTATGATATTGCAATGTCTCCTGTTCTGGCCATTCGTGCCCACCTTCCAATTGATACGTTGGGCACCAATGATTGCAATATTCAATTAATGGTTTCCGAGTTAGTGGGTCATCACCCCCGATGTCTTTCCAGTGCTTCAAAGTACATCCCAAAGGTGTTCTCTGTGGGATAGGTTTCTTACTCAGAAATGCTCCCATCTCCCAGTCGACTAGCAGTTGTGATAGTGCACTATCACAAATAGTAGTCAGAGGGACTCCAACCCCCGTTAGAGGTCTCACTGGGATCTGTAGCCCCCTGCTAGATATCCCTGGAGACTTCAACCCCCTGTTGAAGACCCCCCTACCCTCAGGTCCCGCTCCACAGGCTTTCGCCTAGCAGAGACTTACCAACCGAGGTACCTCTTGGCCCCAACCCTGCGTGGCTTTTGCCGCGCCTTACGGGCAGGCCTGTGGGACTCAAACCCACTATCCTATCCTATGTGGGAAGCTAACGCCACATATTATTCTACCTAAGTTTCTTCGTAAACGAATGCCTTGTTTACTTCAGTCCAGGGGATCTTTCTCAGAATTCTCTGGCCTGGGGATCGGAAGCTCTCCCCAAGAATTCCTTGGGGCTGGCTGCAGGTCCCACGGTCCTGCGGATCCGTCGAGATTCAAAAGCAGGTTCCCATCTGGGGTGCCAAAACTGTTACCAAAAAACACGGTAAAATCGGAAATATCTATTCAACACCAATCTAGTATTAAAGAGCAGGCGTTCTTTATTCACGGCGCCAGATGCACGGGGGATCGCTCCTCCTGGCGTGCGTACCTCACACACCTTTCCCGTAGAATTTGTAGATCAAAATTTTACGTATTCATACATATTCATTATCGTCCTGTCTACTGATCGGTACAAACTTGCTCGTTCCGTATGTAAATCACTGCGCAGGCTCGGTGGTGGTCCGTGAGTCGGTGGTCGCAATCTCCCCCTGCCAGAATTGCCTTTTACCTTCTTGGCTCTTAATCTTGGCAGTCTTGGCTAGTTTTCTCAGTGCGCTACACGAAACCGCGTTTTGTCATCCTTTTCTGACAGAAGCACGTTGTCTGTTGTTCTGCTGACATTAACGATCGCCTAGGGACTAAAATGCAGATCGACAGATGCGCTGATTCGTACGCTCCGTGTTCCCGTAATGGAACACCGTCTCTGGTTGGTTGATTTCATCGCTTTGGTTACATTTCCCCCCTTTGGAAGTTTTGAAATAATCATTTTCTCAATACTTCCATCTTAGATCAATAATATTCCACTATGTCAGTTCAGTGTTTGGTTCATCTTCTCAAAGTTTTCACTTGATTGTGGTCTCTAGGGCATATGCAGGTTCCATTTTATACCCAAAATTTTATTAATTTGTTGAACTACCTCTGCAAAAAAATGTGGTCCTCTCTCAGAGGACATTCCTGTTGGCACTCTAAATCTTGGTATTATTTCTTTCAGCAACATCTTAACTACTACTCTAGCTTTGTTGGTGCAGCACGAGAAAGCTTCTGGCCAACTAGAAAACTTGTCCATCAGCACTAACAAATACTGCTATATCTATTTTGTCTGGGTAACTCAGAAAACTTAATTTGCTAATAATTTCCGGGAGAATTTTTTGTTTTGTTACTCCTAAAGGTGGTTTCCTTTGGTTCAGGGGATTATTTCTAGGACAGATTGGACACTTAGCTACCATGGGTTTAACTGTTCTTGTCATGCCTACACACGCTACAGATGCTTTTAAACTCAAAACCGTAGCATCTACACCCTAATGTGTTTGCTCATGCTTTTCTTTTGCAAGTTCTGTCATAACTTGTGGGGTTGTTATTATTATTACTTGTTTTTCTGGTGTTACCTACCATCTCTGTGTTTTGTGATGCTTCCAATTGTTCTGCTAATTGCTCATCCAATTTATTATAATAATCTGGGTTTCAACTTTGGAATTCCGATCTGTTTTACTGGTACTAGTGCAAGGATACCTTGCTCTGCAGTCCTCTTTGCAGCTTTATCTGTCAATCGTTTGCTTATGTTTACAGCCGTCTGGCCGAATTGATGAGCTTTGCAACGCTTTACCGCCACTTCTTTTGGTTTCTGCACGTCTTCCGGAAGTTGGAGAATGTCTTCTTTATGCTGTATCAATGATTCTTGGGCTGATGGCAGTCCTTTTTCCTTCCCAGTAGCTCCATGATCGTGGATCACACCAAATGCATGTTTGGAATCAGTCTAGATATTTATCCTTCGTCCTTCTGCCATTCGCAGAGCTCGCTTCAACGCTACCAATACTGCTTTCTGTGCTGAGGTGTTCGCAGGCAGCGCCCCTGACTCCATTCCCTCGGCGGTGATAACGACAGCATATCCAGCCATTCTCTTCTCGCCCAGAGCTGCTTCCATCTGTAAACAACTCCAGATCAGGATTTTCCCAGAGGTTTGTGTCTCAGGCCTGGTCTGCTGGAATAGACTTGTTCAATAGTTAGCAAGCGATGGTGTTCGAAATTGTCCGTAAGGTTTTCTGTTGTTAAAAACATAGCAGGATTCAGTATAGCAGTAGTCTTCGATTCCACATGGTCTTGTTCTAACAGAACAACTTGATATTTCAACATTCTGCTAAGGGATAGCCAACGACCCCCCTTTTGTTCTAAAACAGTCACCGCTATGTGCGGGACACATACTGTCATCTTTTGTCCCATTGTTAACTTTGGGGCTTCCTGGATCGGCAGCGCTGCTGTTGCCACTGCCCGTAAACATCCAGGCCATCTTTTACTCACGTGGTCGAGTTGTTTGGAGAAGTAGCCCACGGGTCTCTTCCAGGTTCCCAGTCGCTGTGTCAGCACTCCAAGGGCTAAATGTTGTCTTTCGTGGACAAACAGCTCAAAAGGTTTAGCGAAATCGGGTAGGCCTAATGCAGGGGCCATCACTGAGGCTCTTTTCAGTTCTTTGAATGCCGTTTGGCATCCGGGCGTCCAGGTTAAATATTTATCCTTTGATTCTTTCAGTGCCTCATATAATGGTTTTACATACAGTCTGTAGTTCAGAATCCAGAGCTGACGCTATTTCACTATTTTCAGAAAAGCTCTCAGTTCCTTCGGGCCGCAAGGTTCGGGAATTTGACAAATAGTTTCTTTCTTTTCACTTTCTAATTGTCTTTGTCTTTGAGATATTTCGAATCCTAAATAAATGGCTGTTGCTTCTCCTATTTGGGTTTTGTTTCTGGAAACTCCGCATCTTCCTTGGCCCAGAAAATTTAAAAATTTCAAAACATTATTCTTTACTTTCTGCCACTATCAGAATGTCGTCTGCATTCTGTAACAATATGCCTCTCCCTGGGTTCTGTTTTTTCTAGACATTTCTATATTTCTAATTTTTTTTCTTGCCAGCTGAGTCCCAAATATCGTAGGACTAATTTTAAATCCTTGTGGAAGTACGGTCCATGTTAGCTGTGTCTTTCATTCTGTGGTGGGGCTTTCCCATTCCAAAGCAAATAGGCTTTGACTTTTTATGCCTGGAGGTATGCAAAAGAAGGCATCCTTCAAATCTAGTACAGTAAACCATTTATGCTCCTCCTTTAAAAGAGGTCAGTAAAGTGTATGGATTAGCTACTACCGGATGTAGATCTTGGACCACCTGAGATATAGCCCTTAAATCGTGAACCAGCTAATACTCTTTGCCTCTAGATTTCTTTACTGGCGGCACAGGAGTACTATATTCTGATTCACATTCTATTAAGAGCTCATATTCTGAAAAAAATTTATAATTAACTTCTCTAATCCTTTTCGAGCCTCTCGCTTAATACGGTATTGTTTTTGTCTTACCGGCTTGGCTCCAGGCTTTAAGGTTACTTTTACCGGCTCTGCCCGCTTAGGTCGCTCCGGAGCTCCGCTCGCTCAAACCAAAGGAATTACTACGTTTTCCACTTCTTCGGGAACCTGTTCCTCCCTGGAGGAATCCTGTAACATAAACGCTCTCGCCTCTGTGGCTTTTGATTCTGTTCTGGTATTAGTAATTTAATCTCTCCATCTTTAAAAGTTACTTGAGCATCTAATTTACTTAATAGATCTCATCATAACAGAGGCAGTGGACATTCAGGCATATACAGAAACTGGTGAGTTGCCCATTGCTTCTCCAATTTAAACTTTAATGGCTCTAAGAAAGGCTAATTTTTCTTTGCCCTGTCGCACTAACAACACCTACTGGTTTATGATCAACTTTCTCTTTACGTGTATTCAATACCAAAGAAGTGGCTCCCGTATCTACCAAAAATTCTATTTCTTCATTCCCTAGCTTCAGTGTAACCAGGTGTTCAGCTAGGGTTGATTCCTCTGGTCTCCTTCATGCCAAGCTACTTCAAGCATTTTACCCAGATCTCTGGATTCAGGTTCTTCTAGTTTCTGAAGGTTTTTTTACTCCCCCCCCCCACCCCCCCCAATCTGGGGCTGATTGTCTTATGAATATAGAGACCAACTGAATTGCTTTTTCTGTTTTTTTCTGGGTTCAAATGAGTATATTTTCTGGTGGTCACCTTCAGCCTTTCCATAAAGGCTGAAGGGGGGGACTCCTTTAATTCTTGTCTCACTTAATAAATGGGTCAAAATTTATGGCTTTTGGCATTGCATGTCTTACTCCAAATAAAATCTGTCTCTGACATCTAGTCAACATTCCCCTGGGTCCTGGCTGATTAGGGTCCCACTCGGGATTTGTAGATGGAAAATTCTTATTCGTTGTTCTCTGTAAATTCCTGTTAGCATGTGCTCCCTGCACCTGCCTTCTGGCTGTATTCAATACTATTTTCTTGTCAGTTCCATCAAGTGAAGTATCCAGTATCACAAGTAGAGCAACACTTCAAGTTCTCACCACATTTTCCTCTTTTCAGAAACATTGCCGTAGAATCCTGTGGACATATCTCACGCTGTTTCTGCCACTCTGGATGATTCCACAGTGTAAAGAACAAATCAACATATGCCACTTCTTCCCATTTGCCTTCCCTTTTTACAAAACAACATTAATTGCAAGATGGTATGATATTGCAATGTCTCCTGTTCTGGCCATTCGTGCCCACCTTCCAATTGATACGTTGGGCACCAATGATTGCAATATTCAATTAATGGTTTCCGAGTTAGTGGGTCATCACCCCCGATGTCTTTCCAGTGCTTCAAAGTACATCCCAAAGGTGTTCTCTGTGGGATAGGTTTCTTACTCAGAAATGCTCCCATCTCCCAGTCGACTAGCAGTTGTGATAGTGCACTATCACAAATAGTAGTCAGAGGGACTCCAACCCCCGTTAGAGGTCTCACTGGGATCTGTAGCCCCCTGCTAGATATCCCTGGAGACTTCAACCCCCTGTTGAAGACCCCCCTACCCTCGGGTCCCGCTCCACAGGCTTTCGCCTAGCAGAGACTTACCAACCGAGGTACCTCTTGGCCCCAACCCTGCGTGGCTTTTGCCGCGCCTTACGGGCAGGCCTGTGGGACTCAAACCCACTATCCTATCCTATGTGGGAAGCTAACGCCACATATTATTCTACCTAAGTTTCTTCGTAAACGAATGCCTTGTTTACTTCAGTCCAGGGGATCTTTCTCAAAATTCTCTGGCCTGGGGATCGGAAGCTCTCCCCAAGAATTCCTTGGGGCTGGCTGCAGGTCCCACGGTCCTGCGGATCCGTCGAGATTCAAAAGCAGGTTCCCATCTGGGGTGCCAAAACTGTTACCAAAAAACACGGTAAAATCGGAAATATCTATTCAACACCAATCTAGTATTAAAGAGCAGGCGTTCTTTATTCACGGCGCCAGATGCACGGGGGATCGCTCCTCCTGGCGTGCGTACCTCACACACCTTTCCCGTAGAATTTGTAGATCAAAATTTTACGTATTCATACATATTCATTATCGTCCTGTCTACTGATCGGTACAAACTTGCTCGTTCCGTATGTAAATCGCTGCGCAGGCTCGGTGGTGGTCCGTGAGTCGGTGGTCGCAATCTCCCCCTGCCAGAATTGCCTTTTACCTTCTTGGCTCTTAATCTTGGCAGTCTTGGCTAGTTTTCTCAGTCCGCTACACGAAACCGCGTTTTGTCATCCGTTTCTGACAGAAGCACGTTGTCTGTTGTTCTGCTGACATTAACGATCGCCTAGGGACTAAAATGCAGATCGACAGATGCGCTGATTCGTACGCTCCGTGTTCCCGTAATGGAACACCGTCTCTGGTTGGTTGATTTCATCGCTTTGGTTACACCTGTTCCTGTTGTTCAGTTTCTTCTTTTTTGGCTTTGTGTGATTCTCTCTGTGATTCTGTTTTTCTCTGCCTCGCTTTTCCCAGCTCCCCGTCCCTCACTTTGAATACCCGTTATCCTTCACCAGCTCACTCTCCCTTGGTTGCCATCCCCGTTTCTGAGTTCCTCCTGCTTTGCCACGTAGCCCGTGACTTTTTTCTTAATCTCTCTCTGTCTGCCTCAACGCTCCCGCCGCGCTTTTTAGTTCGTCTGCTCTGCTCTGTACCCTGCTACTGTTACTTGCCTGCCTGAGTTCTTCTCTGTCCAGCTCCCTTTCCCTATTCTTGAATTCCTGTTCTTCCTGCACCCGCCGCTGTTCCCTGTGATCTCCGTCCCCTCTGTCCAGCTCCCTGTCCCTAGGTTTTAATTCCTGCCTCTGCCTGCCGTAGCCCGTCTAGATTTTTCTCTCGGCCTCTCTCTCTGTCCGGCTCCCCCTCTCTGTGTTCTAATTCCACGTTCTCTGTCACGTAGACCGTGCTGTTTGTTTGTCCTCATCTCTCTCTGTCCAGCTCCTTGCTGCTATGTTTTATCTCTGTCTGTCTTTGTAGCCCATTGCCGTTGTGTGGTTTTTTTTTTTTTTTCCTACTTGTTTCTTCATGTGTCTCTGTCTGCCTCCCAGTGCCTGATCTTTAATTCCTCCTTCCCTGTAGGCCGCTGTTCCTTTTTTCCATTCTACATTGTGTTCTCTTTGGTCTCCTGTTCTTATTCATCGATTCCCTCCTCGCCGCCCTGTGGCCTGTCCCCATTTTATTGTTGCGCCTCTCTCCCTCTCTCTGGCTTCTTGCCCCTGTTTTGAAAATTCCTCCCTCTCTTCTCTCTTCCCTGTTGGCCGTGTGATCTTCAGCCTTTCTCCATCTCTTTCTGCCCAGCTCTCTGTGTCTATTCATTAATTCTTCCCTCTCTGCCCTGTAGCCTGTAGCTTTTGTCCTTTCTCCATCTTGCTGTCTCTGGCTTCCCCATGACCCTGTTTTAGAATTGTTTCTCTCTCCTTTCTGTACGCATTGCGATTCCTTTTGCTCCCCATCTCCCTTTGTTTTGGGTGTTTTTTTTTGTTGTTGTTTCTCTGGCTCCCTGTCCCTAATTCTTAATTCTCTGCCTTCTCATGCGCTGTACCACGTAGCCCCATGGTTTGTTTTGTGGTGTTCCCTCCCCGGCCCCTTCCCTCCGTTGTTGGCTGTCTCGGCTCCCTGTCCCCGTGGCTTCATTCTTCCCTTTCTGCCCTGTTCTTGTCGCTTGTCTTGTCTGTCTCCATCGCGCTCGGTCCAGCTTCCTGCCCCTATTCTTCTTTCCTCCCTCGCTGTCGTGCTGCCTGCCCCAGGTTCTTTGTGCGTCTCCAGCCTGCTCCTCTTCCTTCTTTGTTGGTCTGTGTCCTGCTCTTCCCCCCTCTTTCTGCTGCCTCTCTTCCCCTCTCTCTGCTGCTTGTATCTCCACCTCCGTCAGGCTCCCTGTCCTTCTCTGGCCGTCCTGTTCCCTGCCTCGTGCCTTCTCACTACACGCACACACGCCCCCCCGCCCCCGTCCAGCTGGCTGCCGCTCTTCTCTTCTCTCTTCCTACTGTCCTGTGCCCTGCTCCTCACCTTTGGTGGCCTCCCCCTCTGCCCAGCAGCCCGTCGCTCCAGGAGCCAGGCGACGGACGGTCCCTTCCCTGCCAAACGCGGACAAGCGCGTGCCGTGGTTTAGCCCCAGCTGGCAACTCTGCACCAGGGAGCTGCTTGCTCGCTCCACCCTCAGTGGGCTGGGGGAGAGAGCTGGAAGGGTAAAAGTGAGAAAAATCATGGGCTGAGATCAAGACTGTTTAATAGGTAAAGCAAAAGCTGTGCGTGGAAGCAAAGCAAGGAATTAATTCACTCCTCCTTTTCGGCGGGCAGGTGTTGAGCCACCTCTGGGAAAGCAGGGCTCTGTCATGTGTCATGGTTACTTAGGGAGAGAAATGCCGTAGCCCCGCCCCCCCCCCCCCCCCCCCCCCCCCCCAAGGACTCCCCCTTCTTCCCCCAGCTGCGTGTGCTGAGCATGATGTCAAATGGTATGGAATATCCCTTTGGTCAGTTAGCTGGGAAAGCTTTCCCAGCTGTCCCAGCCTACTTGCTGGTGGGGCACTGAGAGAACCAGAAGAGGCCCTGACTGTGGAAGCAGTGCTCAGCAAGAACCAAAACATCTCTACATTATTAACGGTGTTTTGAGCATAAATCCAAAACGTATCCCTTCCTAGCTACTGTGGAGAAAATGAGCACTATCCCAGCCACCACCAGCTCCGTGCGGCTGCGGCAACGGCGGCCGAGGTGGCCTTGGGGCAGGGGGAGCGTTGGGGACCCTGAGCCACGAATCGCTCCTGGGACTTGTTACGTGCGCGCCTGCACCAACAGCTGCCCTCTCCTTTGGCCTGAGGGCTGCGTTTGCGCTCCCTTGGCGTGGGGCAAGGGGCTGTGATGGAGCCCGGGGGAGGAGGTGGTGCACTGTGGGGGTGAGGGGAGGGGGCCCCCCGTTGCTGCTGCGCCTCAGCTGTGGGCGGGGTCTGGCTGGAGGAGCCCCAGGTGCGGGCAGTGGGGCTGGCGGTGCCGGCTCCTCCCTGGAAAAGGGGTGGTGCCCTGCTCCGGGGGGCCAGTGTGAGCCGAGGGCGGAGCGGAGCGGAGCTGTGGCCGAGCGTCAGCGGGCTGCGAGTGTAGCGAGGGAGGAGGTGAGCGGGGGCTGGGTGGGGGGCCGCTGCGTGCCGGGTCAAGCCCCGAGGAGGGCTGCGGCGGGGCAGCGGCGGGTCGGAGCGGGCGGTGGGGAGAGCGAGGCTGTGCTGAGGGCTCGGTGGGGCTTCCGGGTGCATCGGCGGGAGGGTCGGTGCCCCGCAGGGTGAGAGAGCGGGGAGGGCGGGCTCGCGGCGTGGCGGGAGCTGTGGTGGTGCGTGTGGCGGCTGGGCGGGCGGCCGTGTTGTGGCGCAGAGCATGGCGGGAGCTGTAGTCCTTGTGGCGGGGGGCTGCCGGGCGGCCGTGTTGTGGCGCAGAGCATGGCGGGAGCTGTAGTCCTTGCGGCGGGGGGCTGCCGGGCGGCCGTGTTGTGGCGCAGAGCGTGCCGGGAGCTGTAGTCCTTGTGGCGGGGGGCTGCCGGGCGGCCGTGTTGTGGCGCAGAGCGTGCCGGGAGCTGTAGTCCTTGCGGCGGGGGGCTGCCGGGCGGCCGTGTTGTGGCGCAGAGCATGGCGGGAGCTGTAGTCCTTGTGGCGGGGGGCTGCCGGGCGGCCGTGTTGTGGCGCAGAGCATGCCGGGAGCTGTAGTCCTTGTGTCGGGGGGCTGCCGGGCGGCCGTGTTGTGGCGCAGAGCATGGCGGGAGCTGTAGTCCTTGCGGCGGGGGGCTGCCGGGCGGCCATGTTGTGGCGCAGAGCGTGCCGGGAGCTGTAGTCCTTGTGGCGGGGGGCTGCCGGGCGGCCGTGTTGTGGCGCAGAGCATGCCGGGAGCTGTAGTCCTTGCGGCGGGGGGCTGCCGGGCGGCCGTGTTGTGGCGCAGAGCGTGCCGGGAGCTGTAGTCCTTGCGGCGGGGGGCTGCCGGGCGGCCATGTTGTGGCGCAGAGCATGGCGGGAGCTGTAGTCCTTGTGGCGGGGGGCTGCCGGGCGGCCGTGTTGTGGCGCAGAGCATGCCGGGAGCTGTAGTCCTTGCGGCGGGGGGCTGCCGGGCGGCCGTGTTGTGGCGCAGAGCATGGCGGGAGCTGTAGTCCTTGCGGCGGGGGGCTGCCGGGCGGCCGTGTTGTGGCGCAGAGCATGCCGGGAGCTGTAGTCCTTGCGGCGGGGGGCTGCCGGGCGGCCGTGTTGTGGCGCAGAGCATGGCGGGAGCTGTAGTCCTTGTGGCGGGGGGCTGCCGGGCGGCCGTGTTGTGGCGCAGAGCATGGCGGGAGCTGTAGTCCTTGCGGCGGGGGGCTGCCGGGCGGCCATGTTGTGGCGCAGAGCGTGCCGGGAGCTGTAGTCCTTGCGGCGGGGGGCTGCCGGGCGGCCCCGTTGTGGCGCAGAGCATGGCGGGAGCTGTAGTCCTTGTGGCGGGGGGCTGCCGGGCGGCCGTGTTGTGGCGCAGAGCATGCCGGGAGCTGTAGTCCTTGCGGCGGGGGGCTGCCGGGCGGCCGTGTTGTGGCGCAGAGCATGCCGGGAGCTGTAGTCCTTGTGGCGGCTGGGCGGGCGGCCGTGTTGTGGCGCAGAGCATGCCGGGAGCTGTAGTCCTTGCGGCGCGCGGCTGCCGGGCGGCCGCGTTGTGGCGCAGAGCATGCCGGGAGCTGTAGTCCTTGTGGCGGGGGGCTGCCGGGCGGCCGTGTTGTGGCGCAGAGCATGCCGGGAGCTGTAGTCCTGGCGCAGTGGCTGCCGGCCCTGTCACGTGGCTCGCCGGGGCGCGGCGGCAGGCGCGGTGTTCCGGCGCTCGGGTGCCGGGCGGCCGTGCCGCGTACGGTAGGCGCGGTGTATTTTTGGGGTTGGATTCGTGTTGATTTCTGGGGGCTTCCAGGTGCGGCCGCTCCCCGAGAAGCGGTGAGTTCCCCGGGAGCTGACAGAAGGGAAGAGGGAAAGGAGGAGGACCTTTTCCCCCTGCCCAGGGCGCAGATGATGGCCGCCGCCTCCCCGGCTCACCGGAGCTCCCGCTCAGCCTCCCCTGGCCCCCCCCTTGCCCCGTGCGCCTGCCCCCAGCCCCGGCACCTCCCCTGAAGCGTGCTGCGTAGCCCTTGGCCGCCCCCAGGCCCTGTCGTGAAGGCAGCGAGCCGGCCCTCGAGCGCACTGGATTCCCCCTCGGCGCAGGGGCCCTTAGCAGTAGCGCGGGGAAGGGGCGGTGTGTCCAGAAGCCCCTGCGCAAGGAGGGGCTTTGGCCAGGGTCGATCGACGGTAATGACGGTCGCTGTTTCTTCTTTCCCTCTCCCAGAGACCGTGCTGAGGACGTGGTTGTCTGTCCTTCCCCCGGGGATGCCGTTGACTGCGGCCGTCTCAGGCTTGCGTGGCTTCTCTCTGCCCGGCGTTGCCATCCTCGCAGCGCGGGGGCGAAAAGGGACACACAGAGCCCTTCCCGGCTGTGGACAGGAGCTGCCTCGGCTGAAGCTGGAGACGCCAACGAAAGGTAAAGCAGAAGAAACTGAAGGCGCTCTGGCTGCCAGCTGCCTTCCTGCCGCAGGCAAGAGAGAGCCTGTCCCTGCAGGTGAGGGAGGGAGGATCCCCCTTCGTAGCCCGCAGCGGGCCAGGCCACCAACGTGCACCGCAGGGTCTGTACGCGTAACCGGGAGTTGGGTACGGGCGTGTAGTGCACGAGCGAGCTAGGCTACGTGCCTAGGAAGCCTCATCTCGTAAGAGCGGTAAGACACCCATGTATCCTCTTTAGGTGGAGAACGGCCTAGAGTCTGGAGCTGCAGAAGAGGCAGGGCGGAGAGGAGGGGAAAGAAGCATCTGAACGGCTAAATTGTGCCAGCAGCGCTGAGAGCGAGAGTCGCGGTGAGTCCTGGGCCACTGGGGCCCCGTTGCCTCTCTTGTGCGTCCTGGGCCCTCCCTGTCTCTCCCCCCTGGCCCCCTCTCTTTCCTTACCTGCTGCAAAATTTTTTTTTTTTTTTTTTTGGCGCCCCCCCGCCCCTTCTTTCTCCATCTCGCTCTGAGTGGCTCCCTGCCTCCCCGTCTTTTCAGTCCTCCCTCTCTCTGTCCTGTAGCCTGTGGCTACTTGTTCTTTCTCCGCCTCTCTCTGCCTGGCTCTGGCTCCGTTTTTATTTTTTTATTCCTCCTGCTCTGTTCTGTAGCCTGTCGGTATTTTGTCTTTCTCTGGCCCTCTTGGTCTGACTCCGTGTGTTACCGAAAAACGCGGTAAAATCGGAAACAACTCCTCAACGCCGATTTAGTATTAAAGAGCAGGCGTTCTTTGTTCACGGCGCCAGATGCACGGGGGATCGCTTCTCCTGGCGTGCGTACCTCACACACCTTTCCCGTAGAATTTGTAGATCAAAATTTTACATATTCATACATATTCATTATCGTCCTGTCTACTGATCGGTACAAACTGGCTCGTTCCGTATGTAAATCGCTGCGCAGGCTCGGTGGTGGTCCGTGAGTCGGTGGTCGCAATCTCCCCCTGCCAGAATTGCCTTTTACCTTCTTGGCTCTTAATCTTGGCAGTCTTGGCTAGTTTTCTCAGTGCGCTACACGAAACCGCGTTTTGTCATCCTTTTCTGACAGAAGCACGTTGTCTGTTGTTCTGCTGACATTAACGATCGCCTAGGGACTAAAATGCAGATCGACAGATGCGCTGATTCGTACGCTCCGTGTTCCCGTAATGGAACACCGTCTCTGGTTGGTTGATTTCATCGCTTTGGTTACATTTCCCCCCTTTGGAAGTTTTGAAATAATCATTTTCTCAATACTTCCATCCTAGATCAATAATATTCCACTATGTCAGTTCAGTGTTTGGTTCATCTTCTCAAAGTTTTCACTTGATTGTGGTCTCTAGGGCATATGCAGGTTCCATTTTATACCCAAAATTTTATTAATTTGTTGAACTACCTCTGCAAAAAAATGTGGTCCTCTCTCAGAGGACATTCCTGTTGGCACTCTAAATCTTGGTATTATTTCTTTCAGCAACATTTTAACTACTACTCTAGCTTTGTTGGTGCAGCACGAGAAAGCTTCTGGCCAACTAGAAAACTTGTCCATCAGCACTAACAAATACTGCTATATCTATTTTGTCTGGGTAACTCAGAGAACTTAATTTGCTAATAATTTCCGGGAGAATTTTTTGTTTTGTTACTCCTAAAGGTGGTTTCCTTTGGTTCAAGGGATTATTTCTAGGACAGATTGGACACTTAGCTACCATGGGTTTAACTGTTCTTGTCATGCCTACACACGCTACAGATGCTTTTAAACTCAAAACCGTAGCATCTACACCCTAATGTGTTTGCTCATGCTTTTCTTTTGCAAGTTCTGTCATAACTTGTGGGGTTGTTATTATTATTACTTGTTTTTCTGGTGTTACCTACCATCTCTCTGTGTTTTGTGATGCTTCCAATTGTTCTGCTAATTGCTCATCCAATTTATTATAATAATCTCGGTTTCAACTTTGGAATTCCGATCTGTTTTACTGGTACTAGTGCAAGGATACCTTGCTCTGCAGTCCTCTTTGCAGCTTTATCTGTCAATCGTTTGCTTATGTTTACAGCCGTCTGGCCGAATCGATGAGCTTTGCAACGCTTTACCGCCACTTCTTTTGGTTTCTGCACGTCTTCCGGAAGTTGGAGAATGTCTTCTTTATGCTGTATCAATGATTCTTGGGCTGATGGCAGTCCTTTTTCCTTCCCAGTAGCTCCATGATCGTGGATCACACCAAATGCATGTTTGGAATCAGTCTAGATATTTATCCTTCGTCCTTCTGCCATTCGCAGAGCTCGCTTCAACGCTACCAATACTGCTTTCTGTGCTGAGGTGTTCGCAGGCAGCGCCCCTGACTCCATTCCCTCGGCGGTGATAACGACAGCATATCCGGCCATTCTCTTCTCGCCCAGAGCTGCTTCCATCTGTAAACAACTCCAGATCAGGATTTTCCCAGAGGTTTGTGTCTCAGGCCTGGTCTGCTGGAATAGACTTGTTCAATAGTTAGCAAGCGATCGTGTTCGAAATTGTCCGTAAGGTTTTCTGTTGTTAAAAACATACAGGATTCAGTATAGCAGTAGCCTTCGATTCCACATGGTCTTGTTCTAACAGAACAACTTGATATTTCAACATTCTGCTAAGGGATAGCCAACGACCCCCCTTTTGTTCTAAAACAGTCACCGCTATGTGCGGGACACATACTGTCATCTTTTGTCCCATTGTTAACTTTGGGGCTTCCTGGATCGGCAGCGCTGCTGTTGCCACTGCCCGTAAACATCCAGGCCATCTTTTACTCACGTGGTCGAGTTGTTTGGAGAAGTAGCCCACGGGTCTCTTCCAGGTTCCCAGTCGCTGTGTCAGCACTCCAAGGGCTAAATGTTGTCTTTCGTGGACAAACAGCTCAAAAGGTTTAGCGAAATCGGGTAGGCCTAATGCCGGGGCCATCACTGAGGCTCTTTTCAGTTCTTTGAATGCCGTTTGGCATCCGGGCGTCCAGGTTAAATATTTATCCTTTGATTCTTTCAGTGCCTCATATAATGGTTTTACATACAGTCTGTAGTTCAGAATCCAGAGCTGACGCTATTTCACTATTTTCAGAAAAGCTCTCAGTTCCTTCGGGCCGCAAGGTTCGGGAATTTGACAAATAGTTTCTTTCTTTTCACTTTCTAATTGTCTTTGTCTCTGAGATATTTCAAATCCTAAATAAATGGCTGCTTCTTCTCCTATTTGGGTTTTGTTTCTGGAAACTCCGCATCTTCCTTGGCCCAGAAAATTTAAAAATTTCAAAACATTATTCTTTACTTTCTGCCACTATCAGAATGTCGTCTGCATTCTGTAACAATATGCCTCTCCCTGGGTTCTGTTTTTTCTAGACATTTCTATATTTCTAATTTTTTTTCTTGCCAGCTGAGTCCCAAATATCGTAGGACTAATTTTAAATCCTTGTGGAAGTACGGTCCATGTTAGCTGTGTCTTTCATTCTGTGGTGGGGCTTTCCCATTCCAAAGCAAATAGGCTTTGACTTTTTATGCCTGGAGGTATGCAAAAGAAGGCATCCTTCAAATCTAGTACAGTAAACCATTTATGCTCCTCCTTTAAAAGAGGTCAGTAAAGTGTATGGATTAGCTACTACCGGATGTAGATCTTGGACCACCTGAGATATAGCCCTTAAATCGTGAACCAGCTAATACTCTTTGCCTCTAGATTTCTTTACTGGCGGCACAGGAGTACTATATTCTGATTCACATTCTACTAAGAGCTCATATTCTGAAAAAAATTTATAATTAACTTCTCTAATCCTTTTCGAGCCTCTCGCTTAATACGGTATTGTTTTTGCCTTACCGGCTTGGCTCCAGGCTTTAAGGTTACTTTTACCGGCTCTGCCCGCTTAGGTCGCTCCGGAGCTCCGCTCGCTCAAACCAAAGGAATTACTACGTTTTCCACTTCTTCGGGAACCTGTTCCTCCCTGGAGGAATCCTGTAACATAAACGCTCTCGCCTCTGTGGCTTTTGATTCTGTTCTGGTATTAGTAATTTAATCTCTCCATCTTTAAAAGTTACTTGAGCATCTAATTTACTTAATAGATCTCATCATAACAGAGGCAGTGGACATTCAGGCATATACAGAAACTGGTGAGTTGCCCATTGCTTCTCCAATTTAAACTTTAATGGCTCTAAGAAAGGCTAATTTTTCTTTGCCCTGTCGCACTAACAACACCTACTGGTTTATGATCAACTTTCTCTTTACGTGTATTCAATACCAAAGAAGTGGCTCCCGTATCTACCAAAAATTCTATTTCTTCATTCCCTAGCTTCAGTGTAACCAGGTGTTCAGCTAGGGTTGATTCCTCTGGTCTCCTTCATGCCAAGCTACTTCAAGCATTTTACCCAGATCTCTGGATTCAGGTTCTTCTAGTTTCTGAAGGTTTTTTTACTCCCCCCCCCCACCCCCCCCCAATCTGGGGCTGATTGTCTTATGAATATAGAGACCAACTGAATTGCTTTTTCTGTTTTTTTCTGGGTTCAAATGAGTATATTTTCTGGTGGTCACCTTCAGCCTTTCCATAAAGGCTGAAGGGGGGGACTCCTTTAATTCTTGTCTCACTTAATAAATGGGTCAAAATTTATGGCTTTTGGCATTGCATGTCTTACTCCAAATAAAATCTGTCTCTGACATCTAGTCAACATTCCCCTGGGTCCTGGCTGATTAGGGTCCCACTCGGGATTTGTAGATGGAAAATTCTTATTCGTTGTTCTCTGTAAATTCCTGTTAGCATGTGCTCCCTGCACCTGCCTTCTGGCTGTATTCAATACTATTTTCTTGTCAGTTCCATCAAGTGAAGTATCCAGTATCACAAGTAGAGCAACACTTCAAGTTCTCACCACATTTTCCTCTTTTCAGAAACATTGCCGTAGAATCCTGTGGACATATCTCACGCTGTTTCTGCCACTCTGGATGATTCCACAGTGTAAAGAACAAATCAACATATGCCACTTCTTCCCATTTGCCTTCCCTTTTTACAAAACAACATTAATTGCAAGATGGTATGATATTGCAATGTCTCCTGTTCTGGCCATTCGTGCCCACCTTCCAATTGATACGTTGGGCACCAATGATTGCAATATTCAATTAATGGTTTCCGAGTTAGTGGGTCATCACCCCCGATGTCTTTCCAGTGCTTCAAAGTACATCCCAAAGGTGTTCTCTGTGGGATAGGTTTCTTACTCAGAAATGCTCCCATCTCCCAGTCGACTAGCAGTTGTGATAGTGCACTATCACAAATAGTAGTCAGAGGGACTCCAACCCCCGTTAGAGGTCTCACTGGGATCTGTAGCCCCCTGCTAGATATCCCTGGAGACTTCAACCCCCTGTTGAAGACCCCCCTACCCTCGGGTCCCGCTCCACAGGCTTTCGCCTAGCAGAGACTTACCAACCGAGGTACCTCTTGGCCCCAACCCTGCGTGGCTTTTGCCGCGCCTTACGGGCAGGCCTGTGGGACTCAAACCCACTATCCTATCCTATGTGGGAAGCTAACGCCACATATTATTCTACCTAAGTTTCTTCGTAAACGAATGCCTTGTTTACTTCAGTCCAGGGGATCTTTCTCAGAATTCTCTGGCCTGGGGATCGGAAGCTCTCCCCAAGAATTCCTTGGGGCTGGCTGCAGGTCCCACGGTCCTGCGGATCCGTCGAGATTCAAAAGCAGGTTCCCATCTGGGGTGCCAAAACTGTTACCAAAAAACGCGGTAAAATCGGAAATATCTATTCAACACCAATCTAGTATTAAAGAGCAGGCGTTCTTTATTCACGGCGCCAGATGCACGGGGGATCGCTCCTCCTGGCGTGCGTACCTCACACACCTTTCCCGTAGAATTTGTAGATCAAAATTTTACGTATTCATACATATTCATTATCGTCCTGTCTACTGATCGGTACAAACTGGCTCGTTCCGTATGTAAATCGCTGCGCAGGCTCGGTGGTGGTCCGTGAGTCGGTGGTCGCAATCTCCCCCTGCCAGAATTGCCTTTTACCTTCTTGGCTCTTAATCTTGGCAGTCTTGGCTAGTTTTCTCAGTCCGCTACACGAAACCGCGTTTTGTCATCCGTTTCTGACAGAAGCACGTTGTCTGTTGTTCTGCTGACATTAACGATCGCCTAGGGACTAAAATGCAGATCGACAGATGCGCTGATTCGTACGCTCCGTGTTCCCGTAATGGAACACCGTCTCTGGTTGGTTGATTTCATCGCTTTGGTTACATTTCCCCCCTTTGGAAGTTTTGAAATAATCATTTTCTCAATACTTCCATCTTAGATCAATAATATTCCACTATGTCAGTTCAGTGTTTGGTTCATCTTCTCAAAATTTTCACTTGATTGTGGTCTCTAGGGCATATGCAGGTTCCATTTTATACCCAAAATTTTATTAATTTGTTGAACTACCTCTGCAAAAAAATGTGGTCCTCTCTCAGAGGACATTCCTGTTGGCACTCTAAATCTTGGTATTATTTCTTTCAGCAACATCTTAACTACTACTCTAGCTTTGTTGGTGCAGCACGAGAAAGCTTCTGGCCAACTAGAAAACTTGTCCATCAGCACTAACAAATACTGCTATATCTATTTTGTCTGGGTAACTCAGAAAACTTAATTTGCTAATAATTTCCGGGAGAATTTTTTGTTTTGTTACTCCTAAAGGTGGTTTCCTTTGGTTCAGGGGATTATTTCTAGGACAGATTGGACACTTAGCTACCATGGGTTTAACTGTTCTTGTCATGCCTACACACGCTACAGATGCTTTTAAACTCAAAACCGTAGCATCTACACCCTAATGTGTTTGCTCATGCTTTTCTTTTGCAAGTTCTGTCATAACTTGTGGGGTTGTTATTATTATTACTTGTTTTTCTGGTGTTACCTACCATCTCTGTGTTTTGTGATGCTTCCAATTGTTCTGCTAATTGCTCATCCAATTTATTATAATAATCTCGGTTTCAACTTTGGAATTCCGATCTGTTTTACTGGTACTAGTGCAAGGATACCTTGCTCTGCAGTCCTCTTTGCAGCTTTATCTGTCAATCGTTTGCTTATGTTTACAGCCGTCTGGCCGAATTGATGAGCTTTGCAACGCTTTACCGCCACTTCTTTTGGTTTCTGCACGTCTTCCGGAAGTTGGAGAATGTCTTCTTTATGCTGTATCAATGATTCTTGGGCTGATGGCAGTCCTTTTTCCTTCCCAGTAGCTCCATGATCGTGGATCACACCAAATGCATGTTTGGAATCAGTCTAGATATTTATCCTTCGTCCTTCTGCCATTCGCAGAGCTCGCTTCAACGCTACCAATACTGCTTTCTGTGCTGAGGTGTTCGCAGGCAGCGCCCCTGACTCCATTCCCTCGGCGGTGATAACGACAGCATATCCGGCCATTCTCTTCTCGCCCAGAGCTGCTTCCATCTGTAAACAACTCCAGATCAGGATTTTCCCAGAGGTTTGTGTCTCAGGCCTGGTCTGCTGGAATAGACTTGTTCAATAGTTAGCAAGCGATCGTGTTCGAAATTGTCCGTAAGGTTTTCTGTTGTTAAAAACATAGCAGGATTCAGTATAGCAGTAGTCTTCGATTCCACATGGTCTTGTTCTAACAGAACAACTTGATATTTTAACATTCTGCTAAGGGATAGCCAACGACCCCCCTTTTGTTCTAAAACAGTCACCGCTATGTGCGGGACACATACTGTCATCTCTTGTCCCATTGTTAACTTTGGGGCTTCCTGGATCGGCAGCGCTGCTGTTGCCACTGCCCGTAAACATCCAGGCCATCTTTTACTCACGTGGTCGAGTTGTTTGGAGAAGTAGCCCACGGGTCTCTTCCAGGTTCCCAGTCGCTGTGTCAGCACTCCAAGGGCTAAATGTTGTCTTTCGTGGACAAACAGCTCAAAAGGTTTAGCGAAATCGGGTAGGCCTAATGCAGGGGCCATCACTGAGGCTCTTTTCAGTTCTTTGAATGCCGTTTGGCATCCGGGCGTCCAGGTTAAATATTTATCCTTTGATTCTTTCAGTGCCTCGTATAATGGTTTTACATACAGTCTGTAGTTCAGAATCCAGAGCTGACGCTATTTCACTATTTTCAGAAAAGCTCTCAGTTCCTTCGGGCCGCAAGGTTCGGGAATTTGACAAATAGTTTCTTTCTTTTCACTTTCTAATTGTCTTTGTCTTTGAGATATTTCGAATCCTAAATAAATGGCTGTTGCTTCTCCTATTTGGGTTTTGTTTCTGGAAACTCCGCATCTTCCTTGGCCCAGAAAATTTAAAAATTTCAAAACATTATTCTTTACTTTCTGCCACTATCAGAATGTCGTCTGCATTCTGTAACAATATGCCTCTCCCTGGGTTCTGTTTTTTCTAGACATTTCTATATTTCTAATTTTTTTTCTTGCCAGCTGAGTCCCAAATATCGTAGGACTAATTTTAAATCCTTGTGGAAGTACGGTCCATGTTAGCTGTGTCTTTCATTCTGTGGTGGGGCTTTCCCATTCCAAAGCAAATAGGCTTTGACTTTTTATGCCTGGAGGTATGCAAAAGAAGGCATCCTTCAAATCTAGTACAGTAAACCATTTATGCTCCTCCTTTAAAAGAGGTCAGTAAAGTGTATGGATTAGCTACTACCGGATGTAGATCTTGGACCACCTGAGATATAGCCCTTAAATCGTGAACCAGCTAATACTCTTTGCCTCTAGATTTCTTTACTGGCGGCACAGGAGTACTATATTCTGATTCACATTCTATTAAGAGCTCATATTCTGAAAAAAATTTATAATTAACTTCTCTAATCCTTTTCGAGCCTCTCGCTTAATACGGTATTGTTTTTGTCTTACCGGCTTGGCTCCAGGCTTTAAGGTTACTTTTACCGGCTCTGCCCGCTTAGGTCGCTCCGGAGCTCCGCTCGCTCAAACCAAAGGAATTACTACGTTTTCCACTTCTTCGGGAACCTGTTCCTCCCTGGAGGAATCCTGTAACATAAACGCTCTCGCCTCTGTGGCTTTTGATTCTGTTCTGGTATTAGTAATTTAATCTCTCCATCTTTAAAAGTTACTTGAGCATCTAATTTACTTAATAGATCTCATCATAACAGAGGCAGTGGACATTCAGGCATATACAGAAACTGGTGAGTTGCCCATTGCTTCTCCAATTTAAACTTTAATGGCTCTAAGAAAGGCTAATTTTTCTTTGCCCTGTCGCACTAACAACACCTACTGGTTTATGATCAACTTTCTCTTTACGTGTATTCAATACCAAAGAAGTGGCTCCCGTATCTACCAAAAATTCTATTTCTTCATTCCCTAGCTTCAGTGTAACCAGGTGTTCAGCTAGGGTTGATTCCTCTGGTCTCCTTCATGCCAAGCTACTTCAAGCATTTTACCCAGATCTCTGGATTCAGGTTCTTCTAGTTTCTGAAGGTTTTTTTACTCCCCCCCCCCACCCCCCCCAATCTGGGGCTGATTGTCTTATGAATATAGAGACCAACTGAATTGCTTTTTCTGTTTTTTTCTGGGTTCAAATGAGTATATTTTCTGGTGGTCACCTTCAGCCTTTCCATAAAGGCTGAAGGGGGGGACTCCTTTAATTCTTGTCTCACTTAATAAATGGGTCAAAATTTATGGCTTTTGGCATTGCATGTCTTACTCCAAATAAAATCTGTCTCTGACATCTAGTCAACATTCCCCTGGGTCCTGGCTGATTAGGGTCCCACTCGGGATTTGTAGATGGAAAATTCTTATTCGTTGTTCTCTGTAAATTCCTGTTAGCATGTGCTCCCTGCACCTGCCTTCTGGCTGTATTCAATACTATTTTCTTGTCAGTTCCATCAAGTGAAGTATCCAGTATCACAAGTAGAGCAACACTTCAAGTTCTCACCACATTTTCCTCTTTTCAGAAACATTGCCGTAGAATCCTGTGGACATATCTCACGCTGTTTCTGCCACTCTGGATGATTCCACAGTGTAAAGAACAAATCAACATATGCCACTTCTTCCCATTTGCCTTCCCTTTTTACAAAACAACATTAATTGCAAGATGGTATGATATTGCAATGTCTCCTGTTCTGGCCATTCGTGCCCACCTTCCAATTGATACGTTGGGCACCAATGATTGCAATATTCAATTAATGGTTTCCGAGTTAGTGGGTCATCACCCCCGATGTCTTTCCAGTGCTTCAAAGTACATCCCAAAGGTGTTCTCTGTGGGATAGGTTTCTTACTCAGAAATGCTCCCATCTCCCAGTCGACTAGCAGTTGTGATAGTGCACTATCACAAATAGTAGTCAGAGGGACTCCAACCCCCGTTAGAGGTCTCACTGGGATCTGTAGCCCCCTGCTAGATATCCCTGGAGACTTCAACCCCCTGTTGAAGACCCCCCTACCCTCGGGTCCCGCTCCACAGGCTTTCGCCTAGCAGAGACTTACCAACCGAGGTACCTCTTGGCCCCAACCCTGCGTGGCTTTTGCCGCGCCTTACGGGCAGGCCTGTGGGACTCAAACCCACTATCCTATCCTATGTGGGAAGCTAACGCCACATATTATTCTACCTAAGTTTCTTCGTAAACGAATGCCTTGTTTACTTCAGTCCAGGGGATCTTTCTCAGAATTCTCTGGCCTGGGGATCGGAAGCTCTCCCCAAGAATTCCTTGGGGCTGGCTGCAGGTCCCACGGTCCTGCGGATCCGTCGAGATTCAAAAGCAGGTTCCCATCTGGGGTGCCAAAACTGTTACCAAAAAACGCGGTAAAATCGGAAATATCTATTCAACACCAATCTAGTATTAAAGAGCAGGCGTTCTTTATTCACGGCGCCAGATGCACGGGGGATCGCTCCTCCTGGCGTGCGTACCTCACACACCTTTCCCGTAGAATTTGTAGATCAAAATTTTACGTATTCATACATATTCATTATCGTCCTGTCTACTGATCGGTACAAACTGGCTCGTTCCGTATGTAAATCGCTGCGCAGGCTCGGTGGTGGTCCGTGAGTCGGTGGTCGCAATCTCCCCCTGCCAGAATTGCCTTTTACCTTCTTGGCTCTTAATCTTGGCAGTCTTGGCTAGTTTTCTCAGTCCGCTACACGAAACCGCGTTTTGTCATCCGTTTCTGACAGAAGCACGTTGTCTGTTGTTCTGCTGACATTAACGATCGCCTAGGGACTAAAATGCAGATCGACAGATGCGCTGATTCGTACGCTCCGTGTTCCCGTAATGGAACACCGTCTCTGGTTGGTTGATTTCATCGCTTTGGTTACATTTCCCCCCTTTGGAAGTTTTGAAATAATCATTTTCTCAATACTTCCATCTTAGATCAATAATATTCCACTATGTCAGTTCAGTGTTTGGTTCATCTTCTCAAAATTTTCACTTGATTGTGGTCTCTAGGGCATATGCAGGTTCCATTTTATACCCAAAATTTTATTAATTTGTTGAACTACCTCTGCAAAAAAATGTGGTCCTCTCTCAGAGGACATTCCTGTTGGCACTCTAAATCTTGGTATTATTTCTTTCAGCAACATCTTAACTACTACTCTAGCTTTGTTGGTGCAGCACGAGAAAGCTTCTGGCCAACTAGAAAACTTGTCCATCAGCACTAACAAATACTGCTATATCTATTTTGTCTGGGTAACTCAGAAAACTTAATTTGCTAATAATTTCCGGGAGAATTTTTTGTTTTGTTACTCCTAAAGGTGGTTTCCTTTGGTTCAGGGGATTATTTCTAGGACAGATTGGACACTTAGCTACCATGGGTTTAACTGTTCTTGTCATGCCTACACACGCTACAGATGCTTTTAAACTCAAAACCGTAGCATCTACACCCTAATGTGTTTGCTCATGCTTTTCTTTTGCAAGTTCTGTCATAACTTGTGGGGTTGTTATTATTATTACTTGTTTTTCTGGTGTTACCTACCATCTCTGTGTTTTGTGATGCTTCCAATTGTTCTGCTAATTGCTCATCCAATTTATTATAATAATCTCGGTTTCAACTTTGGAATTCCGATCTGTTTTACTGGTACTAGTGCAAGGATACCTTGCTCTGCAGTCCTCTTTGCAGCTTTATCTGTCAATCGTTTGCTTATGTTTACAGCCGTCTGGCCGAATTGATGAGCTTTGCAACGCTTTACCGCCACTTCTTTTGGTTTCTGCACGTCTTCCGGAAGTTGGAGAATGTCTTCTTTATGCTGTATCAATGATTCTTGGGCTGATGGCAGTCCTTTTTCCTTCCCAGTAGCTCCATGATCGTGGATCACACCAAATGCATGTTTGGAATCAGTCTAGATATTTATCCTTCGTCCTTCTGCCATTCGCAGAGCTCGCTTCAACGCTACCAATACTGCTTTCTGTGCTGAGGTGTTCGCAGGCAGCGCCCCTGACTCCATTCCCTCGGCGGTGATAACGACAGCATATCCGGCCATTCTCTTCTCGCCCAGAGCTGCTTCCATCTGTAAACAACTCCAGATCAGGATTTTCCCAGAGGTTTGTGTCTCAGGCCTGGTCTGCTGGAATAGACTTGTTCAATAGTTAGCAAGCGATCGTGTTCGAAATTGTCCGTAAGGTTTTCTGTTGTTAAAAACATAGCAGGATTCAGTATAGCAGTAGCCTTCGATTCCACATGGTCTTGTTCTAACAGAACAACTTGATATTTCAACATTCTGCTAAGGGATAGCCAACGACCCCCCTTTTGTTCTAAAACAGTCACCGCTATGTGCGGGACACATACTGTCATCTCTTGTCCCATTGTTAACTTTGGGGCTTCCTGGATCGGCAGCGCTGCTGTTGCCACTGCCCGTAAACATCCAGGCCATCTTTTACTCACGTGGTCGAGTTGTTTGGAGAAGTAGCCCACGGGTCTCTTCCAGGTTCCCAGTCGCTGTGTCAGCACTCCAAGGGCTAAATGTTGTCTTTCGTGGACAAACAGCTCAAAAGGTTTAGCGAAATCGGGTAGGCCTAATGCAGGGGCCATCACTGAGGCTCTTTTCAGTTCTTTGAATGCCGTTTGGCATCCGGGCGTCCAGGTTAAATATTTATCCTTTGATTCTTTCAGTGCCTCGTATAATGGTTTTACATACAGTCTGTAGTTCAGAATCCAGAGCTGACGCTATTTCACTATTTTCAGAAAAGCTCTCAGTTCCTTCGGGCCGCAAGGTTCGGGAATTTGACAAATAGTTTCTTTCTTTTCACTTTCTAATTGTCTTTGTCTTTGAGATATTTCGAATCCTAAATAAATGGCTGTTGCTTCTCCTATTTGGGTTTTGTTTCTGGAAACTCCGCATCTTCCTTGGCCCAGAAAATTTAAAAATTTCAAAACATTATTCTTTACTTTCTGCCACTATCAGAATGTCGTCTGCATTCTGTAACAATATGCCTCTCCCTGGGTTCTGTTTTTTCTAGACATTTCTATATTTCTAATTTTTTTTCTTGCCAGCTGAGTCCCAAATATCGTAGGACTAATTTTAAATCCTTGTGGAAGTACGGTCCATGTTAGCTGTGTCTTTCATTCTGTGGTGGGGCTTTCCCATTCCAAAGCAAATAGGCTTTGACTTTTTATGCCTGGAGGTATGCAAAAGAAGGCATCCTTCAAATCTAGTACAGTAAACCATTTATGCTCCTCCTTTAAAAGAGGTCAGTAAAGTGTATGGATTAGCTACTACCGGATGTAGATCTTGGACCACCTGAGATATAGCCCTTAAATCGTGAACCAGCTAATACTCTTTGCCTCTAGATTTCTTTACTGGCGGCACAGGAGTACTATATTCTGATTCACATTCTATTAAGAGCTCATATTCTGAAAAAAATTTATAATTAACTTCTCTAATCCTTTTCGAGCCTCTCGCTTAATACGGTATTGTTTTTGTCTTACCGGCTTGGCTCCAGGCTTTAAGGTTACTTTTACCGGCTCTGCCCGCTTAGGTCGCTCCGGAGCTCCGCTCGCTCAAACCAAAGGAATTACTACGTTTTCCACTTCTTCGGGAACCTGTTCCTCCCTGGAGGAATCCTGTAACATAAACGCTCTCGCCTCTGTGGCTTTTGATTCTGTTCTGGTATTAGTAATTTAATCTCTCCATCTTTAAAAGTTACTTGAGCATCTAATTTACTTAATAGATCTCATCATAACAGAGGCAGTGGACATTCAGGCATATACAGAAACTGGTGAGTTGCCCATTGCTTCTCCAATTTAAACTTTAATGGCTCTAAGAAAGGCTAATTTTTCTTTGCCCTGTCGCACTAACAACACCTACTGGTTTATGATCAACTTTCTCTTTACGTGTATTCAATACCAAAGAAGTGGCTCCCGTATCTACAAAAATTCTATTTCTTCATTCCCTAGCTTCAGTGTAACCAGGTGTTCAGCTAGGGTTGATTCCTCTGGTCTCCTTCATGCCAAGCTACTTCAAGCATTTTACCCAGATCTCTGGATTCAGGTTCTTCTAGTTTCTGAAGGTTTTTTTACTCCCCCCCCCACCCCCCCCAATCTGGGGCTGATTGTCTTATGAATATAGAGACCAACTGAATTGCTTTTTCTGTTTTTTTCTGGGTTCAAATGAGTATATTTTCTGGTGGTCACCTTCAGCCTTTCCATAAAGGCTGAAGGGGGGGACTCCTTTAATTCTTGTCTCACTTAATAAATGGGTCAAAATTTATGGCTTTTGGCATTGCATGTCTTACTCCAAATAAAATCTGTCTCTGACATCTAGTCAACATTCCCCTGGGTCCTGGCTGATTAGGGTCCCACTCGGGATTTGTAGATGGAAAATTCTTATTCGTTGTTCTCTGTAAATTCCTGTTAGCATGTGCTCCCTGCACCTGCCTTCTGGCTGTATTCAATACTATTTTCTTGTCAGTTCCATCAAGTGAAGTATCCAGTATCACAAGTAGAGCAACACTTCAAGTTCTCACCACATTTTCCTCTTTTCAGAAACATTGCCGTAGAATCCTGTGGACATATCTCACGCTGTTTCTGCCACTCTGGATGATTCCACAGTGTAAAGAACAAATCAACATATGCCACTTCTTCCCATTTGCCTTCCCTTTTTACAAAACAACATTAATTGCAAGATGGTATGATATTGCAATGTCTCCTGTTCTGGCCATTCGTGCCCACCTTCCAATTGATACGTTGGGCACCAATGATTGCAATATTCAATTAATGGTTTCCGAGTTAGTGGGTCATCACCCCCGATGTCTTTCCAGTGCTTCAAAGTACATCCCAAAGGTGTTCTCTGTGGGATAGGTTTCTTACTCAGAAATGCTCCATCTCCCAGTCGACTAGCAGTTGTGATAGTGCACTATCACAAATAGTAGTCAGAGGGACTCCAACCCCCGTTAGAGGTCTCACTGGGATCTGTAGCCCCCTGCTAGATATCCCTGGAGACTTCAACCCCCTGTTGAAGACCCCCCTACCCTCGGGTCCCGCTCCACAGGCTTTCGCCTAGCAGAGACTTACCAACCGAGGTACCTCTTGGCCCAACCCTGCGTGGCTTTTGCCGCGCCTTACGGGCAGGCCTGTGGGACTCAAACCCACTATCCTATCCTATGTGGAAGCTAACGCCACATATTATTCTACCTAAGTTTCTTCGTAAACGAATGCCTTGTTTACTTCAGTCCAGGGGATCTTTCTCAGAATTCTCTGGCCTGGGGATCGGAAGCTCTCCCCAAGAATTCCTTGGGGCTGGCTGCAGGTCCCACGGTCCGGTCCTGCGGATCCGTCGAGATTCAAAAGCAGGTTCCCATCTGGGGTGCCAAAACTGTTACCAAAAAACGCGGTAAAATCGGAAATATCTATTCAACACC
>NW_026990491.1:0-22002 GCF_963921805.1 Phalacrocorax carbo
GGGTCCCCCTGTTCTCCTTAGGGCTGGGGGGGTCCCCCCGTTCCCCTCAGGGCTGTGGTGGGGGGGGTCCCCCGTTCTCCTCAGGGCTGTGGTGGGGGGGGTCCCCCTGTTCCCCTCAGGGCTGGGGTCCTGGTGTGGGTCCCCCCTGTTCCCCTCAGGGTTAGGGGCTGGGGGTCCCCCCGTTCCCCTCAGGGCCGCGGCGGGGAGGGGTCCCCCCCGTTCCCCTCAGGGCCGTGGTGGGGGGGGGGTCCCCCCATTCCCCTCAGGGTTAGGGGCTGGGGGTCCCCCGTTCCCCTCAGGGCCATGGTGGGGGGGTACCCCCGTTCCCCTCAGGGCTGGGGTCCTGGCGGGGGTCCCCCCGTTCCCCTCAGCGTTAGGGGCTGGGGGTCCCCCCGTTCCCCTCAGGGCCGCGGCGGGGAGGGGTCCCCCCCGTTCCCCTCAGGGCCGCGGCGGGGAGGGCCGGGGTGCCCCCCGCCCGCCTCGCCGAGGCAGCGGGGGCCGGTCCCTTTGGGCGGCGAGGAGGAGGAGGCGCCGCCCTTCCTCGTAGTCGTCCTGGTCGACGCTGACGAGGAGGCGGACGTCCTCGCGGCCCACCGCCCGCCGCAGCCCCTCGGTGAGGAAGACGCCCTTGAGGGCCTCCAGCAGGGAGCCGCTGAGGTAGTCGCCCCAGAAGGCGTCGAGGTAGGAGAGCTCGGAGAACGTGATGCCGCAGAGCAGGGAGCCCAGGTCCCGCGCCGTCAGCACGCCGCTGGCCTGCCCGAAGACGTCGAGCTGGCGGCCGGGCCCGCGGGGGCGGCGCGAGGCCACGCCGCGGCGCAGCGCCTGCTCGTGCTCGCAGTACTCGGCCCGCACCCGCAGGCGGATGTCTGGGGGGGGGGACACGGGGGGGGGGGGGGGGACACACACGGGGGGGGGGGGGAAACACGGGGGGAGGGGGGGAAACACGTGGGGAGGGGGGGAAACACGTGGGGAGGGGGGGAAACACGTGGGGAGGGGGGGAAACACGTGGGGAGGGGGGGAAACACGTGGGGGGGGGAAACACGTGGGGAGGGGGGGGAAACACGTGGGGAGGGGGGGGAAACACGTGGGAGGGGGGGGAAACACGTGGGGAGGGGGGAAACACGTGGGAGGGGGGGAAACACGGGGGGAGGGGGGGAAACACGTGGGGAGGGGGGGAAACACGGGGGGAGGGGGGGAAACACGGGGGGAGGGGGGGAAACACGTGGGGGAGGGGGGGAAACACGTGGGGAGGGGGGGAAACACGGGGGGAGGGGGGGAAACACGTGGGGGGGGAAACACGTGGGGAGGGGGGGGAAACACGTGGGGAGGAAACACGTGGGGAGGGGGGGAAACACGTGGGGAGGGGGGGAAACACGTGGGGAGGGGGGGAAACACGTGGGGAGGGGGGGAAACACGTGGGGAGGGGGGGAAACACGTGGGGAGGGGGGGAAACACGTGGGGAGGGGGGGAAACACGTGGGGAGGGGGGGAAACACGTGGGGGAGGGGGGACACATGGGGGAGGGGGGAAACACGTGGGGAGGGGGGGAAACACGTGGGGGGGGGGGAAACACGTGGGGGGGGGGGAACACACGTGGGAGGGGGGGAACACACGTGGGAGGGGGGGAACACACGTGGGAGGGGGGGAACACACGTGGGAGGGGGGGAACACACGTGGGAGGGGGGGAAACACGGGGGGGGGAAACACGGGGGGGGAAACACATGGGGGAGGGGGGGGACACATGGGGGAGGGGGGGACACATGGGGGAGGGGGGGACACATGGGGGAGGGGGGGACACATGGGGGAGGGGGGGACACATGGGGGGGACACATGGGGGGGACACATGGGGGGACACATGGGGGGGACACATGGGGGGGGGACACATGGGGGGGGACACATGGGGGGGGGACACATGGGGGGGGGGACACATGGGGGGGGGGACACATGGGGGGGGACACATGGGGGGGGGACACACGGGGGGGACACACATGGGGGACACACATGGGGGACACACATGGGGGACACACATGGGGGACACACATGGGGGACACACATGGGGGACACACATGGGGGACACACATGGGGGGACACATGGGGGGACACATGGGGGGACACATGGGGGGACACATGGGGGGACACATGGGGGGGACACATGGGGGGGACACATGGGGGGGACACATGGGGGGGACACATGGGGGGGACACATGGGGGGGACACATGGGGGGGACACATGGGGGGGACACATGGGGGGGACACATGGGGGGGACACATGGGGGGGACACATGGGGGGGACACATGGGGGGGACACATGGGGGGGGACACATGGGGGGGACACATGGGGGGGACACATGGGGGGGACACATGGGGGGGACACATGGGGGGGACACATGGGGGGGACACATGGGGGGGGACACATGGGGGGGACACACATGGGGGGGGGGGACACACACATGGGGGGGGGGGACACGGACCCGGTTGGGGGGGGTGGGGGGAGCAGGGGGGAAGCGGGGGGGGGGGGGGGAAATGGGGGGGGGGGGAAAACAACAACAACAAAAATAACCATTAAAACCCCCGAAAACTCCCAGCCCCGCCCCAAACCACAGGGACACCCCGAAACCATTGAAACCTCCCCAAAACCCCCCCCCAAACCCTAAAAACGCTCCCAGGAATTTCAAAGCCCCCAAAGAAACCCCCAAATCATTGAAAACCACCCAAAATACTTCACCCCCCCCCCCCCAAAGCGCTCGCGGCTCGGCGCGGGGCCCCCCAGGCGCAGGGTGTTTGTTCGGGGGCCGTGGGACCAGTGCTCCCAGTACAGCCCAGTTCAAGCACTGGGGAGGCGGCCGGGGTCGCCCCGGTGCTGCCTGTAGAGACCCGACTGTCCCAGTACTCCCAGTAAAGCCCAGTGCTCCCAGTTACCCCAGAGTCTGCACCGGGAGAGGCACCCAGACCCCCCAGTAACCCCTTCTATTGCCCCACACTGGGCCCACAATCCCAGTCCTCCCAGTACAGCCCAGTTCAAGCACTGGGAGAGGCACCCAGCTCCCCCACTAGGCTTTGCACTGCCCGCATAGGGCCAAGGAGCCCAGTCTGCCCAGTTCTCCCAGTAAGCCCAGTTACACTGCTGAGGCAACCTGCACGCTCTCCCAGTAACCCCCTGTTACTCGTGCGCACCCGCGGGCCCAGTTCTCCCAGTAACACCAGTATGTCTACTGGGCCTCGGGCATCCCAGTTACGGGCTGGGGCCAACACAACCAGTTACCCCCACGCCCCACACTGCGACACCTCTCCCAGCGCTCCCAGTTACCCCACGCCCCACACTGGGACACCTCTCCCAGCGCTCCCAGTTACCCCACGCCCCACACTGGGACACCTCTCCCAGCGCTCCCAGTTCCCCCACGCCCCACACTGGGACACCTCTCCCAGCGCTCCCAGTTACCCCACGCCCCACACTGGGACACCTCTCCCAGCGCTCCCAGTTACCCCACGCCCCACACTGGGACACCTCTCCCAGCGCTCCAGTTACCCCACACCCCACACTGGGACACCTCTCCCAGCGCTACCAGTTACCCCACGCCCCACACTGGGACACCTCTCCCACCGCTCCCAGTTACCCCAGGCACCACACTGGGACACCTCTCCCACCGCTCCCAGTTACCCCACGCCCCACACTGGGACACCTCTCCCAGCGCTCCCAGTTACCCCACGCCCCACACTGGGACACCTCTCCCAGCGCTCCCAGTTACCCCACACCCCACACTGGGACACCTCTCCCAGCGCTCCCAGTTACCCCAGGCACCACACTGGGACAACCTCTCCCACCGCTCCCAGTTACCCCACGCCCCACACTGGGACACCTCTCCCAGCGCTCCCAGTTCCACCAGGCCCCACACTGGGACACCTCTCCCAGCGCTCCCACTTCCCCCACGCCCCACACTGGGACACCTCTCCCACCGCTCCCAGTTACCCCACGCCCCACACTGGGACACCTCTCCCAGCGCTACCAGTTACCCCACGCCCCACACTGGGACACCTCTCCCAGCGCTCCCAGTTACCCCACGCCCCACACTGGGACACCTCTCCCAGCGCTCCCAGTTACCCCACGCCCCACACTGGGACACCTCTCCCAGCGCTACCAGTTACCCCACGCCCCACTCTGGGACACCTCTCCCACCGCTCCCAGTTACCCCACGCCCCACTCTGGGACACCTCTCCCACCGCTCCCAGTTACCCCACGCCCCACTCTGGGACACCTCTCCCACCGCTCCCAGTTACCCCACGCCCCACACTGGGACACCTCTCCCAGCGCTACCAGTTACCCCACGCCCCACTCTGGGACACCTCTCCCACCGCTCCCAGTTACCCCACGCCCCACACTGGGACACCTCTCCCAGCGCTACCAGTTACCCCATGCCCCACACTGGGACACCTCTCCCAGTGCTACCACTTATCCCAGGCCCCACACTGGGACACCTCTCCCAGGGCTCCCAGTTACCCCACGCCCCACACTGGGACACCTCTCCCACCGCTCCCAGTTACCCCACGCCCCACACTGGGACACCTCTCCCAGCGCTCCCAGTTACCCCACGCCCCACACTGGGACACCTCTCCCAGCGCTACCAGTTACCCCACGCCCCACACTGGGACACCTCTCCCAGCGCTCCCAGTTACCCCACGCCCCACACTGGGACACCTCTCCCAGGGCTCCCAGTTACCCCACGCCCCACACTGGGACACCTCTCCCAGGGCTCCCAGTTACCCCACGCCCCACACTGGGACACCTCTCCCAGCGCTCCCAGTTACCCCACGCCCCACACTGGGACACCTCTCCCACCGCTCCCAGTTACCCCACGCCCCACACTGGGACACCTCTCCCACCGCTCCCAGTTACCCCACGCCCCACACTGGGACACCTCTCCCAGCGCTACCAGTTACCCCACGCCCCACACTGGGACACCTCTCCCAGCGCTCCCAGTTACCCCACGCCCCACACTGGGACACCACTCCCAGTGCTCCCAGTTATCCCAGGCCCCACACTGGGACACCTCTCCCACCGCTCCCAGTTACCCCACGCCCCACACTGGGACACCTCTCCCAGCGCTCCCAGTTCCCCCACGCCCCACACTGGGACACCTCTCCCAGCGCTCCCAGTTCCCCCACGCCCCACACTGGGACACCTCTCCCAGCGCTCCCAGTTACCCCACGCCCCACACTGGGACACCTCTCCCAGCGCTCCCAGTTCCCCCAGGTGGCTGGGCCCCATTTTGGGTGTCCCAGGGGCCTTTTTGGGTCCCTGTTTTCCAGCACCAAAACCTCACAGACCAAACTAGTCATTTTTTTTCCTCCCACTTTTACCGATTTCAGCAATTTTATGGGGGGTCTGGGCTGTTGGCGGGGGCCTCCCGCTGTTTTGGGGCGCTCCACGGGGATTGGGTTATTTTAGAGGCTTTTAGAGTTTGTTCCGTGATTGAAAGTAGGGAAAAAAAGAGCAATTTTGTCCCCCAGAAAGCGGGGGGAGGGGGTCCGGCCCCCCAGAAAGCGGGGGGAGGGGATCCGGCCCCCCAGAAAGCGGGGGGAGGGGGTCCGGCCCCCCAGAAAGCGGGGGGAGGGGGTCCGGCCCCCCAGAAAGCGGGGGGACACACCTACCGCAGGTGACTTTGGCGGGGGGGTCCTGGTGGGGCGGCGGCGCAGGGCGGCGGGGGAGGGGCGGCCGCGTCCGGCCTCGGCTCGTTCGCTTCCGCTTCCCGGAGCTGGACCCTGCAGAGGGGGAGGAGTCAGAGACCGGCGCCCCACGGCGCCCCATAGCCACCCATGGTCTGCCCCACGGCACCCCAGAGACCCCCGTAGCCATCCATGGTCTGCCCCATGGCACCCCACAGACCCCCGTGGCCACCCATGGTCTGCCCCATGGCACCCCACACAGCCCCGTGGCCACCCATGGTCTGCCCCACGGGACCCCAGAGACCCCTGTAGCCACCCATGGTCTGCCCCACAGAGACCCATAATGTGCCCCACAGAGACCCATGGCTCCTCAAAACATCCCACAGAGCTCCACAGTCTGCCCCACAGCAACCCATGCTGCCCCACAGAGCCCCACGACACCCCAAAACCCCCCACACTGCCCCCAAAACACCCCACAGATACCATGGTGTGCCCCACAGTGACCCACGACACCCCAAAACACCCCAAAGAACCCCATGGTGTGCCCCAGTGACCCATGACACCCCAAAAACACCCCACAGTGCCCCCCCAAACACCCCCAGAGCCCCATGGTGTGCCCCAGTGACCCATGACACCCCAAAAAACACCCCAGAGCCCCCCCAAACACCCCACAGAGCCCCATGGCATGTCCCACAGCGCCCCAAACACCCCACAGAACCCCATGGTGTACCCCAGCGACCCATCACACCCCAAGAACACCCCCCAGAGCCCCCCCAAACACCCCACGGAGCCCCATGGTGTATCCCAGTGACGCATGACACCCCAAAACACCCCACAGAGCTCCACGGTCTGCCCCACAGCAACCCACACTGCCCCACAGAGCCCCACGACACCCCAAAACACCCCGCAGAGCCCCATGGTGTGCCCCAGTGACCCACGACACCCCAAAAACACCCCACAGAGCCCCCCCAAACACCCCACAGAGCCCCATGGTGTGTCCCAGTGACCCATGACACCCCAAAAAACGCCCCAGAGCCCCCCCCAACACCCCACGGAGCCCCATGGCATGCCCCATGACCCACGACACCCGAAAAAACTCCCCACAGTGCCCCCCCAAACACCCCCCAGAGCCCCATGGTGTGCCCCAGTGACCCATGACACCCCAAAAAACACCCCAGAGCCCCCCCAAACACCCCACAGAGCCCCATGGCATGTCCCACAGCGACCCATCACACCCCAAAAACACCCCCCAGAGCCCCCCCAAACACCCCACGGAGCCCCATGGTGTGTCCCAGTGACCCACGACACCCGAAAAAACACCCCAGAGCCCCCCCAAACACCCCACAGAGCCCATGGCGTGTCCCAGCGACCCATGACACCCCAAAAACAACACCCCACGGAGCTCCCCGAGCTCCAGGGCACCCCCCAGGGCCCCCCACAGCACGCCCCACGGCACCTACCCGTCTCCCAGTGCTCCTGCCGGGGCTGGGCGCCGGCGGCCGCCTTCAGGCAACTCCCCACCACGGCCGGGCCGCAGGTGAACCGCTCCGGCGACACTGCGGGCGAGAGAACACCCCGAGAGCCCCGTCTGTTCCAGCAACCGGGATGACAGTCGGCAACACCGCGACGGCACAACCGGCGACGACCCGACCAGCGGCCCCCGCGACGGCACAAGCGGCGGCACAAGCGCTGAGTCCACGACGACACAACCGACGACACCGCGACGGCACAAGCGGCGAGGGCACAACCGGCAGCCGCATGGTGGCACAAGCGGTGACCCTGCGACAACACAAGCTGCAGCCCCACGATGACGCAAGCGGTGGCACAACTCGCAACGCCACAACGGCACAACCGGCAACAGAAGCGGTAACCCCACAACGGTACAGCCGGTGCCACAACAGGCGACCCTGTGACGGCACAAGCGGTGGCACAAGCGGTGACCCCGTGACAGTACAAGCAGCCACCCTGTGACGGCACGAGCTACAACCCCGCAACAGCACAAGCGGTGGCACAACTGGCAATGCCACGACGACACAACCGGCAACAGAACCGGTAGCCCCACAACGCTACAGCTGGTGGCGCAACAGGCGACCCAGCAACGGCACAAGCGGCGGCCCCGCGACGGCACAAGCCACAACCCCGCGACAGCACAAGCTGTGGCACAACTGGAAACAGAAGCGGTAACCCCACAACGCTACAGCCGGTGGCACAAGCGGCGACCCAGCAACGGCACAAGCGGCGGCCCCGTGACGGCACAAGCGGCGGCACAACTGGCAACAGAACTGGTAGCCCCACAACACTACAGGCGGTGGCACAAGCGGTGACCCAGCAACGGCACAAGCGGCGGCCCCACGACAGCACAAGCGGCGGCACAAGCGGCGGCCCCGACCGCCGGCGCTCACCGGTGCGGGGCCGCTTGAGGGTGACGCAGTGCAGCAGGTCGTGGCGGGTGACGACGCGCAGGAGCTGCAGCAGGTGCCGGAAGTTGCCCTCGTCGCACAACCCGCGTCGCTCCAGCTCCAGCAACAGCTCGACGCCGTCGCGAGGCCGCGCTCGCCCTTCCTCCGCGTCCCCCGAACGCCGCCGGGGCCGCCGCCGCCTCCACCGCTCCAGGAGGGGGGCAGGGGCGTCCTCGCCGCCCCACAGCGAGGGGTCCAGGGGGTGCGAGGGCGGGTGGGCTTCGTCGAGGAGGAAGGAGAGCACGGCCACGTCGCTGGGGGTCAGCTGCGCCCCCACCACCTCGAAGAGCCGGTGCAGCGACACCATCCCGTAATACTCCAGGCATTCTTCTTCCTCCCACGGCGCCGGGGGTCGGGACATGGGGGAACCCCCCGGGGGGTCGCGGGTCTCCTCCCCCCCCCGCGGGGAGTGGAGCTGGGAGAGGGCACGGAGGGACTCCAGCGCCGGGGCTGGGGGGGGGGCGCGGGAATGCGGGGGAATTGGGGGAGGGGGTGTGTGGATGTGCCGCGGGGGGTCGGGGTGCCTGGAAGAGAGCGGGGGGAAGGCCTGAGGGGCAGGACCCCTCCCAAAGCCCCTCAGTCCCCCCAAACACCCACCTACAGCGCCTCCCCCCCCCCCCCCCAAATCCCCCCCCACCGGCCCATTCCCCCCCCCCAACAACCCCTCCCCCCCCAACATCCCCCAGGCCCATCCCCCACGCGCCACCCCCACCCCCCCGAGGCCCACAACCCCTCCCACCCCCCAAACACCCCCCCAGACGCCATGACCTCACCCCCCCTCAGGCCACCCCAGCCGTGACCTCACCCCCCAAACCCGCACCTTCTTCCTGCCCTTCCCGCCCCTCCCGCACACCGGGGGAGGGTGTCACACGCCTCCCCCCCCCCAAACGCCGCCCTTCCTCCTCACCACCCCCAATCCTCCACCCCGACCCCTAAGCACCCCCGAACCCCCCAAACCCCCTCCTCAAACGCTCCCTCCCCGCCTCCAGGCCCTGTCACCCAACCACCCCCAGGGCCACAGCTCCCCCCCCCCCCAAGCAGCGGCCGCCACCGCCCCACCGCGGCTCGACGCCCCCTCCCCCACCACCCCCGACCCTCCGAGGGGAACTTTTTACCTCAGGAAAGCCCGTCCCGCCGCCCCCCGCCCGCTGCTGCCGCCGCCCGGATCCTTCTGGCACCTTCGATCGCTCTGCGCATGCGCCGCCCCCCAAAGCCGCGCCCCCTCCTCCAGAACCACACCCCGTTCCCTTCAAACCGCGCCCCCCTCCCGCCCCCACCGCAAAAGCGGATTGGTTCCCGCCGCTCGCCCCGCCTCCCCGCCGCTCGGCCACGCCCACCGCGCCGCACCGCTTCCTTCCTCGTCCCCCCCGCCTCCCTCCGTCCCGCGCATGCGCCGCCGGCGGCACGCGGAGCCCCCCGCGTGACCCACGTGTGTGGGAGGGGGCCGGCGCAGCGCGGCCCCGCCCCGCTCCCCTCCGTGACGGTGCGCGCATGCGCGGGCCGGCGCGCGAACGGCGTAAGGGCGCTACGCTATTGGCGTAAGGGGGGGGGGGCAAGGGCAGTATGGGGGCCCTACGCCAGTGGCGAAATAGGGGGACAGGGTCGATATGCGGGGGCTACTCCAGTGGAGTAAGAGGGGAACACGGGCGGTACGTTATGTGGGGACTACGCCAGTGGCGTAAGAGGGGGCTACAACCCGTATACGGGCACTACGCAAGTAGCGTAGGGCGGGGACGCGGCCGGTAGATGGGCGCTACGCTAATTGCGTAGCGGCATTTCCCGCCCCCCCCGCACACGCCCCTCCCCCCCGTGCCCCGCCCCTCCCCCCCGTGCCCCCCCACGTGCGAAGCCGCCGCGTGCGAACGCACGTGCCGTGACACCCCCCCCACGCCCCCTCCCGGCCGGCGGTGCGCATGCGCAGCCGGAGCTGGGCGGAGGGGGCGTGACCCCGCTGCTTTGTCCCCGCCCGCTGGGCGGAGCGAGGCGGGCGCTGCGGGAGGGGGCGTGGCTCGCTGGCTGGGCCCCGCCCCGCCGGCAGTGCCGCGCTCGCCGATTGGCCGGCGCGGCGCGGGCCAATGAGGGGGCTCGTTGTAAGGCGGGGCGGGCGCCGGGAGGGGACGGCGGCAGCGGCGGTAAGTTCCGGGGCCTTCAGCCCCATAGCAGGGTCCCTCAGCCCCATCGCTGCTCTCTGTGCCCCATAGCGGGGTCCCCCAGACCCATCGCTGCTCTCTGTGCCCCATGGCAGGGTCCCTCAGCCCCATAGCGGGGCCCCCCAGCCCCATAGTTGCTCTCTGTGCCCCATAGCGGGGTCCCCCAGACACATAGTTGCTCTCTGTGCCCCGTAGCAGGGTCCCTCAGCCCCATAGCGGGGCCTGCAGCCCCATAATGCCTCTCTCTGTCCCACAGCGGCATCCTCCAGCCCCACAGCGGGGTCCCCCTGCCCCATCCCTGCTCTTTCGGCCCCACAGCAGCATCCTCCAGCCCCATAGCAGGACCCCTCAGACCCATAATGCACCCCTGTGCCCCACGATGGCATCCGTCAGCCCTGTAGCGGTGTCCCTGTGCCCCACAGCGAGTCCCCCCTGCCTCCCCCTGCCCCACAGCAACATCACCCATGGCTTATCACCTCCCCCCCACCCACAACCCCCGGGCGTTTTCCACCCTGCAGTGGGGCAGGGGCAGGGGCACCCCTCAACTAACCCCCTCCCCCATTTTCCCCCCTTCAGCGGGGCAAGGGCACCCCTCAATGGGGCAGGGGCACCCCCCAACTAACCCCCTCCCTCCCCCATTTCCCCCCCGGGTGGGGCAGGGACACCCCTCAGTGGGGCAGGGGCCCCCCCTAACTAACCCCCTCCCCCATTGTCCCCCCTTCAGCGGGGCAAGGGCACCCCGTAGTGGGGCAGGGGCACCCCCTAACTAACCCCCTCCCCCATTTTCCCCCATTTTCCCCCCTTCAGTGGGGCAAGGGCACCCCTCAGTGGGGCAGGGACACCCCCTAACTAACCCCCTCCCCCATTTTCCCCCCTTCAGTGGGGCAGGGGCACCCTCCCCCCGCCGCCCCACACCTACCCCCCTGTTACCGGTGCCTGGGGGGCGGCCGCCTCCTGCTCCCCGTCCCCCGCCCGGCCGCCGCCCTACGACCGCGGCCCCCCCTTCGCCGCCCCCGAGGCCCTCCCGGAACGCCGGGGGGGGAACATTTGGCCCCCGTCGAGGAGGAGGGCGGCAAAACGCCGGGGCCTCCAACCTCCGCCGGCGCCGACGACCCCCGCGGCGACGCCGGCCCGCCCCACGGCGACGGCACCCACCCCACGGCGCCGCCACCGTGGCTGCTGCGAGGGTCCGGCCCGGGGGGGGCTGCAGCAGCGGGGCCACGGGGTGGTGGGGCCACGCCCGCAACACGCCCCGACACGCCCCGGCAGCAGCGGGACTGGTGGTGATGGTGATGCCAGTGCTGGTAGTGGTGGTGTAGGGGCGGTACTGGTGCCACCGGTGCCGATACTGGTATTACGGGTACCACCTGTGGTGCCGGTACTGGTGTTACTGGTACGGCAACTGGTGCCGCTGGTGCCACTGCCGGTACTGGCACACCTGGAACAGCTGCTGTTACCGGTGTCCCTGGTGTCCGTGGAGTCGCTCCCGGTACCGGTGCCGCTGCTGTTACCGGTGTTACCGGCGTCCCTGGGGTCACTCCCGGTACCGGTGCCGCTGCTGTTACCGGTGTCCCTGGTGTCCGTGGAGTCACTGCCGGTACCGGTGCCGCTGCTGTTACCGGTGTCCCTGGTGTCCCTGGGGTCGCTCCCGGTACCGGTGCCGCTGCTGTTACCGGTGTCCCTGGTGTCCCTGGAGTCACTGCCGGTACCGGTGCCGCTGCTGTTACCGGTGTCCCTGGTGTCCCTGGAGTCACTGCCGGTACCGGTGCCGCTGCTGTTACCGGTGTCCCTGGTGTCCCTGGAGTCACTGCCGGTACCGGTGCCGCTGCTGTTACCGGTGTCCCTGGTGTCCCTGGAGTCACTGCCGGTACCGGTGCCGCTGCTGTTACCGGTGTCCCTGGTGTCCCTGGGGTCGCTCCCGGTACCGGTGCCGCTGCTGTTACCGGTGTCGCCGGTGTCCCTGGGGTCACTGCCGGTACCGGTGCCGCTGCTGTTACCGGTGTCCCTGGGGTCCCTGGGGTCACTCCCGGTACCGGTGCCGCTGCTGTTACCGGTGTCGCCGGTGTCCCTGGGGTCACTGCCGGTACCGGTGCCGCTGCTGTTACCGGTGTCCCTGGTGTCCCTGGAGTCGCTCCCGGTACCGGTGCCGCTGCTGTTACCGGTGTCCCTGGTGTCCCTGGAGTCGCTCCCGGTACCGGTGCCGCTGCTGTTACCAGTGTCCCTGGTGTCCCTGGAGTCGCTCCTGGTACTGGTGCCGCTGCTGTTACCGGTGCCGCTGCTTTTACCGTTGTCGCCGGTGTCCCTGGGGTCGCTCCTGGTACCGGTGCCGCTGCTGTTACCAGTGTCCCTGGTGTCGCCAGTGTTCCTGGGGTCACTCCCAGTACCGGTGCCGCTGCTGTTACCGGTGTCCCTGGTGTCGCCGGTGTCCCTGGGGTCACTCCCAGTACCGGTGCCGCTGCTGTTACCGGTGTCCCTGGTGTCCCTGGAGTCGCTCCCGGTACCGGTGCCGCTGCTGTTACCGGTGTTACCGGCGTCCCTGGGGTCACTCCCGGTACCGGTGCCGCTGCTGTTACCGGTGTCGCCGGCGTCCCTGGAGTCGCTCCTGGTACCGGTGCCGCTGCTGTTACCGGTGTCCCTGGAGTCGCTCCCGGTACCGGTGCCGCTGCTGTTACCGGTGTCCCTGGTGTCCCTGGGGTCGCTCCCGGTACCGGTGCCGCTGCTGTTACCGGTGTCCCTGGTGTCCCTGGAGTCGCTCCCGGTACCGGTGCCGCTGCTGTTACCGGCGTCCCTGGTGTCCCTGGAGTCGCTCCCGGTACCGGTGCCGCTGCTGTTACCGGTGTCGCCGGCGTCCCTGGGGTCACTCCCGGTACCGGTGCCGCTGCTGTTACCGGTGTCCCTGGCGTCCCTGGAGTCGCTCCCGGTACCGGTGCCGCTGCTGTTACCGGTGTTACCGGCGTCCCTGGGGTCACTCCCGGTACCGGTGCCGCTGCTGTTACCGGCGTCCCTGGGGTCACTCCCGGTACCGGTGCCGCTGCTGTTACCGGTGTCCCTGGTGTCCCTGGAGTCGCTCCCGGTACCGGTGCCGCTGCTGTTACCGGTGTTACCGGCGTCCCTGGGGTCACTCCCGGTACCGGTGCCGCTGCTGTTACCGGTGTCCCTGGTGTCCCTGGAGTCGCTCCCGGTACCGGTGCCGCTGCTGTTACCGGTGTCGCCGGCGTCCCTGGTGTCACTCCCGGTACCGGTGCCGCTGCTGTTACCGGTGTCCCTGGTGTCCCTGGAGTCGCTCCCGGTACCGGTGCCGCTGCTGTTACCGGTGTTACCGGCGTCCCTGGGGTCACTCCCGGTACCGGTGCCGCTGCTGTTACCGGTGTCCCTGGTGTCCCTGGAGTCGCTCCCGGTACCGGTGCCGCTGCTGTTACCGGTGTTACCGGCGTCCCTGGGGTCGCTCCCGGTACCGGTGCCGCTGCTGTTACCAGTGTCCCTGGTGTCCGTGGAGTCACTGCCGGTACCGGTGCCGCTGCTGTTACCGGTGTCCCTGGTGTCCCTGGAGTCGCTCCCGGTACCGGTGCCGCTGCTGTTACCGGTGTCCCTGGTGTCCCTGGGGTCGCTCCCGGTACCGGTGCCGCTGCTGTTACCGGTGTCGCCGGTGTCCCTGGGGTCACTGCCGGTACCGGTGCCGCTGCTGTTACCGGTGTCCCTGGGGTCCCTGGGGTCACTCCCGGTACCGGTGCCGCTGCTGTTACCGGTGTCGCCGGTGTCCCTGGGGTCACTGCCGGTACCGGTGCCGCTGCTGTTACCGGTGTCCCTGGTGTCCCTGGAGTCGCTCCCGGTACCGGTGCCGCTGCTGTTACCGGTGTCCCTGGTGTCCCTGGAGTCGCTCCCGGTACCGGTGCCGCTGCTGTTACCAGTGTCCCTGGTGTCCCTGGAGTCGCTCCTGGTACTGGTGCCGCTGCTGTTACCGGTGCCGCTGCTTTTACCGTTGTCGCCGGTGTCCCTGGGGTCGCTCCTGGTACCGGTGCCGCTGCTGTTACCAGTGTCCCTGGTGTCGCCAGTGTTCCTGGGGTCACTCCCAGTACCGGTGCCGCTGCTGTTACCGGTGTCCCTGGTGTCGCCGGTGTCCCTGGGGTCACTCCCAGTACCGGTGCCGCTGCTGTTACCGGTGTCCCTGGTGTCCCTGGAGTCGCTCCCGGTACCGGTGCCGCTGCTGTTACCGGTGTTACCGGCGTCCCTGGGGTCACTCCCGGTACCGGTGCCGCTGCTGTTACCGGTGTCGCCGGCGTCCCTGGAGTCGCTCCTGGTACCGGTGCCGCTGCTGTTACCGGTGTCCCTGGAGTCGCTCCCGGTACCGGTGCCGCTGCTGTTACCGGTGTCCCTGGTGTCCCTGGGGTCGCTCCCGGTACCGGTGCCGCTGCTGTTACCGGTGTCCCTGGTGTCCCTGGAGTCGCTCCCGGTACCGGTGCCGCTGCTGTTACCGGTGTCGCCGGCGTCCCTGGTGTCACTCCCGGTACCGGTGCCGCTGCTGTTACCGGTGTCCCTGGTGTCCCTGGAGTCGCTCCCGGTACCGGTGCCGCTGCTGTTACCGGTGTTACCGGCGTCCCTGGGGTCACTCCCGGTACCGGTGCCGCTGCTGTTACCGGCGTCCCTGGTGTCCCTGGAGTCGCTCCCGGTACCGGTGCCGCTGCTGTTACCGGTGTCGCCGGCGTCCCTGGGGTCGCTCCCGGTACCGGTGCCGCTGCTGTTACCGGTGTCGCCGGCGTCCCTGGTGTCACTCCCGGTACCGGTGCCGCTGCTGTTACCGGTGTCCCTGGTGTCCCTGGAGTCGCTCCCGGTACCGGTGCCGCTGCTGTTACCGGTGTTACCGGCGTCCCTGGGGTCACTCCCGGTACCGGTGCCGCTGCTGTTACCGGCGTCCCTGGGGTCACTCCCGGTACCGGTGCCGCTGCTGTTACCGGTGTCCCTGGTGTCGCCAGTGTTCCTGGGGTCGCTCCCGGTACCGGTGCCGCTGCTGTTACCGGTGTTGCCGGCGTCCCTGGGGTCACTCCCGGTACCGGTGCCGCTGCTTTCGCCGGTGTCCCTGGTGTCACTGGTGTCACTGGTGCCACGGGCGTCCCTGGGGCGGGGGGTGGGGGAGGGGAGTCCATCGCTTTGCCAGGGGTGGGGGGGGCGCTGTAGTGGGGAGGGGCTGCACCTCCACGCCGACGCCTTCGCCTGAGGGGAGGGGGGGGGTGGGGTCGGGGGTCCCGCCCCTCCCCCACGGGAAATAAAGTTTGTGCCGCCCCACCCCCACCCCTGACGTCACTGATGGGGGGTTGGGGGGGGAGGGGGTGGGGGGTCACCCCGACCCTAAACCTGGGGGAAATGGCCCCAAAAACCAAGCCGTGGGGGAAGGGTCCCCCCAAAACTGGACTGGGGGGGTCACCCCAGAAACCACAGCCCTGGGCTGCCCCTCCCCCCCCCCACCCCCCTCTCAAAAACTCCAGCCCGGGGGGGGGACCTGGAACCTGCCCCTCCCCCCCCGAAACCACCCCGGGGGGGGGGAGGGGAAACACCCCCAAATATTCAGCCGGGGTGGGGGGGGGGGGATCCCTAAACCCGCAGCCCCCCCCCTTCCTGGGGGGAGGGGGCACCCCTAAAAGGAGGCCTGAGGCTTAACCCCCCCACCCCCCACCCATACGCAGCCCCTGGGTGGCCCCAGACACCCCCAACACCCACCCTGGGGGTCCCCCAGAACTCGCCCCCCCCCCCAAGACCCCACACCCCCCAGTTTTGTCACCATGCCAATAATTTATTGAGCCGGGGCTGTACAAAGCCGGGACCCGCGGGGGGGGGGGCGGGGGGGGAGGGGGGGGAGGGGCGCGACCGCGGCCTGGGGGGGTCCCGGGCGCCCCCCAATATTTTGGGGGGTGGGGGGAGAAAAAACCCCCCACTCAGTCTATTTACAGCGATTGATAAAAGGAGGGGGAGGGGGTGTATTTACAAGGGGGGGAGGGGGGATAAAAAGCCCCCCCACCCCCAATTTTGGGGGGGGAGGGGCACGGCCCCACGGAGGGGGGGCCCCGGGAGGGGGTGGGTTTAAGATGATGTGGTGACCCCTCCCCCACTCTGGCCTGGGGAGTCCAGACCCCCCCACCCCCAATGGGTGAGGGGGGGTTTGGGGGGGGTCCAGGCCCCGCCCCTCCCCCCCCCGGTGAGGGGGGCTTTGGGGGGGGCCCGGGGGGGCCCCTCAGGAGGTGCTGGCGATGGGGCCGGTGCCCTCCCCCGCTGCGACCTGGCTGCGCCCCTCGCCTGGGGGGGGAGGGGGAGGTGTTGGGGGAGGGGGCCTCCGACATCCCAGCATGTACTGGGAGGGGCCCCACCCCCCGAGCCCCCCAATATCCCCCAAGCCCCCCCACGCCCCTCCCTCCCCACCCCAATGTGCCCTCCGCCCCGCCCCCAATGCCCCCACCCCCAGGATCCCACGTGCCCCTCCCCCACCCCCCCGATATCCCCTCCCCCACCCCCCAATGTCCCCTCCCGCCCCTCCCCAATGACCCCAATATCCCCTCCCGCCCCTCCCCCATCACCTTGATATCCCCGCCCCTCCCCCAATGACCCCAAATATCCCTCCCGCCCCTCCCCCAGTGCCCCCTCCCGCCCCTCCCCCGGCCGCCCCTCCCCCCTCACCGTGGGGCGCGGGGGGGCGGGGGCGCAGCCCCGCAGGTGGGGGGGCACCAGGGTGCTGTTGAGGGAGGGCTGGATGCCCAGCTCTGGGGGGGGGGGAGGGGAGGGGTCAGGGCACCCCAAAACCCTCCCCGCCCCCCCAAAATGGCCCCCAGATCCCCCCAAACCCTCCCCCAGCCCCACAAATGCCCTCTCAGAGCCCCTGAGCACCCCCCGACCCCCCCCAGACCCACTCCCTGCTCTCTCACAACCCCCCCGGCCCCCCAAACCCCCCTCCGACTCCCCCAAACCCCCTCCCAACCCCCCCCAAACGCCCCCCAGCCCCCCCACTCCCCCAAACCCCCTCCCATCCCCCCCAAACCCCCTCCAACCCCCTCCCATCCCCCCCAGACCCCCTCCCAGCCCCCTCCCAGCCCCCTCCCATCCCCCCCAAGGCCCCCTCCCAGCCCCCTCCCAGCCCCCCCAAGGCCCCTCCCAGCCCCCTCCCATCCCCCCTCCCATCCCCCCTCCCACCCCCTCCATCTCCCCCAGACCCCCTCCCACCCCCTCCATCTCCCCCAGACCCCTCCGACCCCCTCCCACCCCCTCCCATCTCCCCCAGACCCCCTCCCACCCCCTCCCATCCCCCCCAGACCCCCTCCCACGCCCCTCCCATCCCCCCCAGACCCCCTTCCAGCCCCACCCATCCCCCCCAGACCCCCTCCCACGCCCTCCCATCTCCCCCAGACCCCCTCCCACGCCCTCCCATCTCCCCCAGACCCCCTCCCACCCCCTCCCATCTCCCCCAGACCCCCTCCCACCCCCTCCATCTCCCCCAGACCCCCTCCCAGCCCCCCAAGACCCCCTCCCAGCCCCACCCATCTCCCCAGACCCCCTCCCATCCCCACCCATCTCCCCCAGACCCCCCTCCCATCCCCACCCATCTCCCCCAGACCCCCTCCCAACCCCACCATCTCCCCCAGACCCCCTCCCACGCCCTCCCACCCCCCCCCAGCCCCCCGGCCCCCCTCACCGCCGGCGCTGAAGTTGAAGAGGGGGGCAGGTCGCGCCCGCTGGGCAGCGCGCCGCCGCAGCCGCAGCTCGTCGAAGAAGGGTCGGCGCAGGCCTGCAGCGGCCCCAGGCGCGTCTGCGGCGTGTACTCGAGCAGCCGCCCGCACAGCGCCACGGCCTCGGGGGGCGTCCGCGCCTTGAACACCTGCGGGGACCCCCCGGGCGTCACCGCCGGGACCCCCGAAACCTCCCCACCCCACCCCGCCCCCCGCCCGAGGTCCCCCGAAACCCCTCACCTTCGACCACGGGTGCGCCTTGATCTGCGGGAACTTGAACTCGGTGTAGTTGGGGTTCATCTCCCCGGATCTGCTCCCGCGTCGGGGTCCCCAATACCTGGGGGCGGGGGGGGGAAAGGGGGACCCCCAAAACCTCAACCCCACCCCTCCGTGACCTATCAGCCCCGAACCGGCTTTTTCGGCCCCCAAAATAAACGCCCAGACGCGACTCGGTGAAGGAAACCTGGGAAAAATGTTGAGCCCGGGGGGTAAAACCCCCCACTGAACCCCCAAAAAATCCTCCCCCAAAACCCCCCAAACCCCAAAATCTCCCTTGAGACGTAAAAATTCTCCCTCAAACCCCCAAAATCCTCCCTGAACCCCCCAAAATCTTCCTTGAGACACAAAAATCTTCCCCGAAACCCCAAAATCCTCCCCCGAACCCCCAAAATCCTCCCCCAAACCCCCAAAAATCCTCCCTGAGACACAAAAATCCTCCCCGAACCTCCCAAGATCCTCCCCAAACCCCCCAAGATCCTCCTTGAGACACAAAAGTCCTCCCCTGAACCCCCAAAATCCTCCCCGAGACACAAAAATCCTCCCCTGAACCCCAAAAATCCTCCCGAGACACAAAAATCTTCCCCGAAACCCCAAAATCCTCCCCTGAACCCCCAAAAATCCTCCCCCAAAATCCTCCCCCGAACCCCCAAAATCCTCCCCGAGACATAAAAATCCTCCCCAAACCCCCAAAAATCCCCCCCGAGCGTCACAATTGGCCCATGGAGCCCCAAAACTCACCAGCCCCCCAAAATCCCCCGTCGTGGCCCCAAAACCTCCCCCCCCAGCCCAAAATCCGCCTCCTGAACCCCAAAATCAGCCTTTGAACCCCCCAAAGCCAGAAGGTGTCAAATCAGGAGACCCGAAGCTGCCCCCCCCCCTAAATCCCACCTCCTGCACCCCAAAACCTCCCAAACCCCCCCAGGAGCCCCCCAAATCCCTCTCCTGAGCCCCAAAATCACCCCCCTGACCCCAAAACCCACCCAGGAGCCCCTTCAAGCCACCCCAACCCCCCTAAATCCCCCCTCTGCAAGCCCTAAAGCCTCCCCCCGACCCCAAAACCACCCACCAGGAGCCCCCCAAAACCCCCCAGGAGCCCCCAATCCAGCCCCACACCCGCCAAAAAGACCCCGAGACCCCCCAAAAATACCCCCAGACACCCCCAGACCCTCCAAAGAGGCCCCCAGACGCCCCAGACCCTCCAAAGAGGCCCCCAGACGCCCCCAAAAGGCCCCAGATGCCCCCAGACCTCCCCAAAAAGGCCCCCCCAAGACCGCCCAAAAAGGCCCCCCAGACGCCCCAAGACCCCCCAAAAAGGCCCCCCCAAGACCCGCCAAAAAGGCCCCCCCAAGACCCGCCAAAAAGGCCCCCCCAAGACCCGCCAAAAAGGCCCCCAGATGCCCCAGACCCCCCAAAAGGCCCCCAGATGCCCCAGACCCCCCAAAAAGGCCCCCAGACGCCCCCAGACCCCCCCAAAAAGACCCCCAGACCCCCCACCCCCCCCCCACCTTGATGATCTCCACCAGCTGGTCGACGCCGCTGTCCCCGGGAAGATGGGCTGCCCCAGCAGCAGCTCGGCCAGGACGCAGCCCGCCGACCAGATGTCTGGAAAGCGAGGGAATTTGGGGTGAAAAAGAGCGGTAACGGGGCCGGGGGGGTGGGGGGCCGCGGGCGGGGTCTCACCGATGTTGGAGGTGTAGTCGGTGGCCCCGAAAATGAGCTCGGGGGCGCGGTAGTAGCGGGAGCAGAATGTAGGAGACGTTGGGCTCCCCCCGCACCAGCTGCTTGGCGCTGAAAGGGGAGCAAAACGGGGGGGAAAACGGCGTTTTCAGGGGTCGGGGGAACCCGGATGATTGAAAAGCTCTCAGGGGGGGGGGGGGGGGTTTTGGGGGGGGTCCCGACCTGCCGAAATCGCAGAGTTTGAGCACGGCGGTGTCGGGGTCGACGAGGAGGTTTTGGGGTTTGATGTCGCGGTGACAGACGCCCTGGGAGTGGATGTAGGCCAGGCTCCGGAAAAGCTGGTACATGTAAACCTGGGGTTAAAAACAAACAAATAGCCCCAAAAACGCGGCTCGGGAGGGGGGGGGGAGCGTCTGGGGAGGGGTCTTTTCCCTTACCTTAACGTAGAAGACGGGGATGGTTTGTTTGGCCTTGGAGAAGTGCCGGGCGACGCGATAAACGGTTTCGGGGACGAAATCCAGCACCAGGTTGAGATAAACCTCGTCCTTCTGCGGCGGGGGAGGGGCAAGGGGGGGTGAGGGGGGGAGGGGAGGGGCTGGGGAGACCCCCCACCCCCCTCCTCCCCTCGGCCGGTACCTTTTCGCCGCTGGAATAAAAGAAATAGCGGAGCCGGACGATGTTGCAGTGGTCGAGTTTGCGCATGATCTGAAGCTCCCGGTTCTGGGGGGGGGGTGAAAAAGGGGGGGGGTGAAAAAGGGGTAGGGTGGGGGTCAAAAAAGAGGGGAGGGGGAGACTGGGGGAGGAAGGGACAGGGGAGGGAGGGGGACGCACGGGGTGAAAAGGGGGGGGCGCACGGGGGAGGGGCAGGGATAAGGTGTGGGGTTAAAGAAAGGGGGGAGGGGGGCAGCACGGGGTGGAGAAAGGGGAGGGGAAAAGGGGGGTGGGGGGGAGGGGAAAAGGGGAAAGGGGAGGAAATGGGGGGGAAGAGGGACCCAAAGGGGGGGTGGGGGACAAAAAAGGGGGGGGAAGGGCCCAAACTGGGGGGGGGGAAGGAAAGGGGATATAGGGTTCACATGGGGGGAGGGGGACAAAGAGGGGGGGAGGGGAGCCGAAATGGGGGGAGTGAGGACGAAGTGGGGGCTCAAATAGGGAGGGAGGGGAGCAGAGAAGTGGGGGGAGGGGGGAGACAGGGGGCAGAGAAGTGGGGGGAGGGGGGAGACGGGGGGCAGAGAAGTGGGGGGAGGGGGGAGACGGGGGGCAGAGAAGTGGGGGAGGGGGAGACGGGGGGCAGAGAAGTGGGGGGAGGGGGGAGACGGGGGGCAGAGAGTGTGGGGAGACGGGGGGCAGAGAAGTGTGGGGAGACGGGGGGCAGAGAAGTGTGGGGGGGGCAGAGAAGTGTGGGGAGGGGGGGAGACGGGGGCAGAGAAGCGGGGGGGAGGGGGGAGACGGGGGGCAGAGAAGCGGGGGGAGGGGGGAGACGGGGGCAGAGAAGCGGGGGAGGGGCTCACCTTGAAGCGCTTGTCCTGCAGCACCTTCTTGATGGCCACGAGCTCCCCGGACTCCGCCAGCCGCGCCTGATACACGACGCCGAACGAGCCGTTCCCGATCACTTTGATGTCGGTGTAAGAGGACTTCCTGGGGCCGATCCGGTCCCTGCCCGGGGGTGGCGACCACCGTGCTCACCTTCCCGCCGTCCCCTGCGGACACCGTGGGGGGGGTGGGGGAGGGTCAGGGGGACCGGGGGCGGGGGGGGGTGGGGAGGGGCGGGGGGGGGGCGGCACTCACGGCCTAGTTTAACACCCGGTGGGAAGGCCCCGCCGCCCGGCCCGGCTCCGGTTTTTCCCCCGCTGGGTGTCGATGCGGTTGTCGGTACCGAAGAGAGGTTGGGGTGTTGCGGGGGGACCGGTATCGGCGAAAGAAGCGGTGCGGGGGCGGGAGGAGCCCGGGCCGGGGCCGCCGCTCATGGCCAGGCCGCTGCGGGGCCGCGCTCCCACCGGGCCGGGGCCGCTCCGCCCCTTCCGCCGCCGTAAAGCGCGATGGCGCAAAACACGGAAACCGCCCCCTCCGCACC
>NW_026990492.1:0-19424 GCF_963921805.1 Phalacrocorax carbo
AACTGCCCTGCCTGCCCCCCCAGCTGCCCCCCAGCTGCACTGCCTGCCCCCTGAGTGCCCCTGCCTGCCCCCCCAGCTGCCCCCCAGCTGCCCTGCCTGCCCCCCAGCTGCCCCCCAGCTGCCCTGCCTGCCCCCCAAGTGCCCTGCCTGCCTACCCCCCAAACTGCCCTGCCTGACCCCCGAGTGGCCTGCCTGACCCCCAGCTGCCCCCCAAGTGCCCTGCCTGCCCCCCGAGTGCCCTGCCTGCCCCCCAGCTGCCCTGCCTGCCCCCCAAGTGCCCTGCCTGCCCCCCAGCTGCCCCCCGAGTGCCCTGCCTGCCTACCCCCCAGCTGCCCTGCCTGCCCCCCAGCTGCCCTGTCTGCCCCCAGCTGCCCCCCAAGTGCCCTGCCTGCTTACCCCCCCAAACTGCCCTGCCTGCCCCCCAGCTGCCCCCCAGCTGCACTGCCTGCCCCCCAAGTGGCCTGCCTGCCCCCCAGCTGCCTTGCCCGCCCCCCCGAGTGCCCTGCCTGCCTACGCCCCAGCTGCCCTGCCTGCCCCCCGAGTGCCCTGACTGCCCCCCAGCTGCCCCCCGAGTGTCCTGCCTGCCCCCCTAGTGCCCTGACTGCCCCCCAGCTGCCCCCCGAGTGTCCTGGCTGCCCCGTTGCTGCCCCCCAACTACCCCCACTTCCCCCCAGCTGCGTCCTCAAACCCTTCCTGCCCCCCCCAAGTACCCCTGACCAGCCCCCCAGGTATCCTGACTGGCCCCCCCAACTGCCACTGCTGCCCCCCCCAAGTGCCCCCAAAGAGCCCCGGCCCCCCAAAACTGCCCCAGGGCCCCCCCGAGCTGCCCCGGCCTGTCCTGCCCCTGGGCTCGGCCGGGGGGATGGGGGGGTTTCTTGGGGGGGGGGGGGAAGGGGTCGAATTTGGGGTGCCTCTGCAGCATCTGGGGGTCTCCACGGCTGGCGGGGGGAGGGGCGGAGGGACAAGGGGGGGTCGCGGGGCTCTTGGGTGCCCCCCGGGGCCACCCCGTCCCCTCCCCCCAGCCCCCCCTCCCCCCCGTACTTACGGCGTCGCCCCGGGGGGGGCCCCCCCGGCCCCGCTGCCCTGGGGGGGGGAGGGGCAGGAAAGGGGGGGGGGGAGGGGGGATGGGGGGGGAGGACACGTCACCCCGCTGTGGCCCCCCCCGGGTTTCGGGGACACCTTGGGGGTCCCCATGGGTCCTTCAAGGGGACTTGAGGGATCCCGGGGGGGGCCTGGGGGGGACTTAGGGGGTTCCTGGGGACACTTTGGGGGGGGTCTTAGGGGTTCTGGGGGTCCCCCAAGGGGTCCTGGGGGGGGGGTCTCTCAAGGGGACGTGGGGGGTCCCCAGGGTGGGGCTGGGGAGGGCGTCCTAGAGGGGTTTGGGGTCACCTTGGGGTGTCCCAGGGGATTTGGGGGACCCCAAAAAGAAGTTGGGGGGGGTCCCCATGGCCCCTCCAGGGGACAAGGGGGGGCCGGGGGGAGCTGGGGGGTCTCGGGGGGTGCCAGAGGGAAACTGGAGGGTCCCTGGGGGTGTGGGGGGGACCCTGGGGGGTCCTGGGGGGTCACTGGGGGTCCAGGGGGGGACCCTGGGGGGGGGGCAGAGGGTCTGGGGGGACCCTCGGGGTGCCAGAGGGAAACTGGGGGGTCCCTGGGGGTGTGGGGGGGGACCCTGGGGGGTGCTGGGGGGTCACTGGGGGTCCAGGGGGGGACCCTGGGGGGGGGGGCAGAGGGTCTGGGGGGACCCTCGGGATGCCAGAGGGAAACTGGGGGGGTCCCTGGGGGTGTGGGGGGGACCCTGGGGGGTGCTGGGGGGTCCCTGAGGGTCTGGGGGGACCCTGGGGGGGTCCCAGAGAAAAACTGGGGGGTCTGGGGGGGACCCTGGGGGTCCCAGAGGGAAACTGGGGGGTCCCTGGGGTCCCTCGAGGGGCCCGGGGGGGGGTCTGGGGGCAACTCAGGGGGTCCCCGAGGGTCCTGGGGACCCCCAAGGGGACACTGGGGGACCCCGAGGGATCTGGGGGGGCCCCGGGGCCCCGAATTAGGGCTAATTAAGCTGAGGGGGGGGCCATGAAGCCCCTCCTGCCCCTGCGCTAACGGGGACCCCCAGAGCGGGGGGGGGGACATGGGGGGGGTTTGGGGGTTCAGGGCGGGGTTGGGGTGATTTGGGGGGGGGGTAGGTCAGGGTTTGGGGCAAAACTGAGGGGATTTGGGGGTTCTGGGGTGTTCTGGGGTAGGTGAGAGGGGGGTTGGGGGGTCCGGGGGGGGATTTGGGGGGGTCCAGGGGGGATTAGAGGGGTTTGGGGGGGACGGGGATGGGGGGGCAGGGATATTGGGGTTCAGGAGGGGAGGGGTTTGGGGGGGGTTAACGGGGGGTCGGAGGGATTTGGGGGGTCAGGAGGGTTTGGGGGGGTCAGGTGGGGTTTGGGGGGGGTCAGGTGGGGTTTAGGGGGGGTCAGGTGGGGTTTAGAGGGGTCCAGGTGGGGTTTGGGGGGGTCAGGAGGGGTTTGGGGGGTCAGGAGGGGTTTGGGAGGGTCAGGAGGGGTTTGGGGGGGGGTAAGGTGGGGTTTAGGGGGGTCCAGGTGGGGTTTGGGGGGGCTCAGGTGGGGTTTGGGGGGTCAGGAGGAGTTTGGGGGGGTCAGGAGGGGTTTAGGGGGGTCCAGGTGGGTTTTGGGGGTTCAGGTGGGGTTTTGGGGGTCCAGGTGGGGTTTGGGGGGTCAGGAGGGGTTGGGGGGGGTCAGGTGGGGTTTGGGGGGGTCAGGAGGGGTTGGGGGGGGTCAGGAGGGGTTTGGGGGGTCAGGAGGGGTTTGGGGGGTTCAGGTGGGGTTTGGGGGTGCCTGGAACTGGGGGTGAGGTTGGGGGTGTCAGGGGGGATTGGGGGGGGCCGGAGGAAATTGGGGGGGGTCAGACGGGAGGGCGCGGGGGGCCGGGATGGGGGCACGGGGATTTTGGGGTGCGGGATCGGGAGAAGGGGGAGGGGTCAGGGTTTGGGGGAGGAACAGGGGATTTTGGGGTGCAGAACCGGGGGGGGGGGGTCGGGACGCGGGGGGAGGCTGAGGGATTTTGGGGTGCAGGAGGAATGGGACGGGGTCAGGGTGGGGGGGGGAGGAGGGATTTTGGGGTGCTGCAGTGGTGGGACGAGGGAGTGGGAGTTTGGGGTACGGAGGGGGGATTTTGGGGTGCAGGATCAGCCGGGGGGGGGGGGTCAGTCAGGATTTGGGGTGAAAAGGGGGGGGTTTGGGGGTACAACACTGATAGCATGGGGGGGTGTCAGGATTTGGGGTGAAAAGGGGGGATTTTGGGGTGTAGGAGCTGCGGGATGGGGGGCTCGGGGCTAGGCTGGGGGAGGCGTTTGAGGGGGGGTTGGGGGGGGTCTGGGGGTCCGGGGGGGGGTTTGGGGGGGTCCGGGCGGTCCCAGGGGCCGGAGCGAAGGGTCGCGTTACCTTTTTGTTCCACTTCTACTTTTAGCACCGGAAGAAAAGGCAGAGAGAGCGGGGGGGGCGGGGGGGGGAGGGGGGGGGAGGGGGGGCGGGAAGGGGGAGGGGGAGGGGAGGGGAGGGGAGGGGGACACACGGGCGGGGAGGGGGCGAGAGAGGAGACAAAGAGAAAAGAGATTAAATGGCTTCGGCCCCCCCCAGCCCCCGCCCGCTGCTGGGGGGGCCCCGGGGGGGCTCCGGGAGGGGGGGGAGGGGCGACCCCCCCCCCCCCTTTGGGGGCAGCGAGGAGCCCCTGCGGCCCCCCCCCCCGCCCCACCCCCCCTCCGGCTCCTTTGGGGGTCCCTGAGCCCCCCCCTCCCCACCCCCACCCCCCCCCCGGGGTCGTGGGTGCCCCCGGGGGGGCCCTGAGGAGGACAGACGGACACGGGGGGGGGGGGTGATGGATGGAGATGGAGCAGGGACAGACAGACGGACACGGGGGAGGGACGGACGGACACGGAGGGGGACGGACAAATGGAAGGGGGACAGACGGACGGACGGACAGACACGGGGAGGGAGGCAGACATGTGGGGGACAGATGGACATGGGGACAGACGGACGGACAGAGGGGGCATGGAGGGATGGAAGGGTGGACAGACAGACGGACACAGGGAAGGGGATGGATGGGGGGACACGGGGGGGGATGACAGACAGACGGACAAGGAGGGGGGAAGATGGAGGAATGGAAGGGTGGACAGACAGACGGACAGGCAAAGGATGGATGAGAGGGACAGGGGAGAGGGGGAATGGACAGACGGACAGACAGGAGGGCAGATGGATGGACAGACACCTAAAGGGACGAGTGGGAGGGCGGACAGGAGGACAGACAGGTGGACGGACACACAGGCAGGCAAAGGGTGGGCGAGAGGACGGACAGAGGGACGGGGGAGAGGGGAAGGGCAAGGACAGACGGATAAAAGGGTGAACGGCTGGACGGACAGACGGACGGATGGACTGGAGAGATTCACAAAGGGACAGGTAGAAGGACGGACAGATGGACAAGGGGGGGAGCCAGTGGATGGAGGGAGGGACAGAGGGACGGACAGAGACCGGATGGACACGGGGATGGACAGACGGACAGACAGTGGGCTGGGGACGGACGGACGGGGGTGGGGACAGATGGAAGGACAGACGGACGGGGATGGACAGACGGACAGGTGGGGGGGCTGGCGATGGACGGACGGGGGGCTGGGGACGGACAGACGGACACACGGGGGGCTGGCGATGGACGGACAGACAGACGGCTGGGGTGGCTGGACGGACACACGGGGGGCTGGGGACGGACGGACGGACGGACGGGCGGGCGGGGGAGGGGCAGGGCCCCCCGGGCGGGGGGTTGGGCAGCGCCGGACGCCGGGGCCCCCCCGGGCCGCCCCTCCCCCCCCGCCCTGAGGAAGGAAGCGAAGGAGAGAGCGCGCGCGGTGGGGGCGGGGCCCCGCGGCGGTGGGGGCGGGGCCCCGCGGCGGTGGGGGCGGGGCCCCGCGGCGGTGGGGGCGGGGCCCGGCCCCGCGGCGCGCACCTGCAAAGGAAGAGGGTGCCCAACCCTGCCCCGCCCCCCGCCCCGCCCCGCCCGCCCCACACCCCGCCCCCTCCCCTCCCCCCCCCCCCCGCCCCGCGGCACGCGGCACCGGCGGGGGCGGGGCGCCGGCACGGGAGCGGCGCTGGGCGAGCCCAGGCGGGGGCGGGGCGTGTGTGGGCGTGGGCGGGGCAGGGGCGGGGCGTGGGCGGGGCGTGTGCCCCGCGTGGGGGGCGCTGGGGCCCGCCCGCCCCAGGCGTGTGCTCTTAGCGTGTGCTTAGCGTGTAATTGCATGGGCCAAACATGAGCTTAGCGTGCGCCAGGCGTGTCCTTAACATGAGCTTAGCGTGCGCCAGGCGTGTCCTTAACATGACCTTAGCGTGCGCCAGGCGTGTCCTTAACATGAGCTTAGCGTGCGCCAGGCGTGTCCTTAACATGAGCTTAGCGTGCGCCAGGCGTGTCCTTAACATGACCTTAGCGTGCGCCAGGCGTGTCCTTAACATGAGCTTAGCGTGCGCCAGGCGTGTCCTTAACATGACCTTAGCGTGCGCCAGGCGTGTCCTTAACATGAGCTTAGCGTGCGCCAGGCGTGTCCTTAACATGACCTTAGCGTGCGCCAGGCGTGTCCTTAACATGTGCTTAGCGTGCGCCAGGCGTGTCCTTAACATGACCTTAGCGTGCGCCAGGCGTGTCCTTAACATGTGCTTAGCGTGCGCCAGGCGTGTCCTTAACATGTGCTTAGCGTGCGCCAGGCGTGTCCTTAACATGTGCTTAGCGTGCGCCAGGCGTGTCCTTAACATGAGCTTAGCGTGCGCCAGGCGTGTCCTTAACATGAGCTTAGCGTGCGCCAGGCGTGTCCGTAACATGTGCTTAGCGTGCGCCAGGCGTGTCCTTAACATGAGCTTAGCGTGCGCCAGGCGTGTCCTTAACATGACCTTAGCGTGCGCCAGGCGTGTCCTTAACATGAGCTTAGCGTGCGCCAGGCGTGTCCTTAACATGAGCTTAGCGTGCGCCAGGCGTGTCCTTAACATGTGCTTAGCGTGCGCCAGGCGTGTCCTTAACATGACCTTAGCGTGCGCCAGGCGTGTCCTTAACATGTGCTTAGCGTGCGCCAGGCGTGTCCTTAACATGAGCTTAGCGTGCGCCAGGCGTGTCGTTAACATGTGCTTAGCGTGCGCCAGGCGTGTCCTTAACATGAGCTTAGCGTGCGCCAGGCGTGTCCTTAACATGTGCTTAGCGTGCGCCAGGCGTGTCCTTAACATGAGCTTAGCGTGCGCCAGGCGTGTCCTTAACATGAGCTTAGCGTGCGCCAGGCGTGTCCTTAACATGTGCTTAGCGTGCGCCAGGCGTGTCCTTAACATGACCTTAGCGTGCGCCAGGCGTGTCCTTAACATGAGCTTAGCGTGCGCCAGGCGTGTCCTTAACATGTGCTTAGCGTGCGCCAGGCGTGTCCTTAACATGAGCTTAGCGTGCGCCAGGCGTGTCCTTAACATGAGCTTAGCGTGCACCAGGCGTGTCCTTAACATGTGCTTAGCGTGCGCCAGGCGTGTCCTTAACATGTGCTTAGTGTGCACCAGGCGTGTCCGTAACATGTGCTTTAGCGTGCGCCAGACGTGTCCTTAACATGTGCTTAGCGTGCGCCAGGCGTGTCCTTAACATGAGCTTAGCGTGCGCCAGGCGTGTCCTTAACATGTGCTTAGCGTGTGGCAGGCGTGTGCCCCACATGGGGGTGCTGGGCCCACCACGCATGTGCTTAGCATGTGCTGGTGTGTGCTTAGCGTGTCATTGCATGCCTCAAACATGTGCTTAGCATGTGCCAGGCATGTCCTTATCGTGTCCTTATCATGTGGCAGGCGTGTGCCCCACGTGGGGGTGCCGGGGCCAGCATGCACCACGTGTGTGCACGTATGTGCTTAGCATGGGCCAAACATGTGCTTAGCGTGTGCCAGGCATGTTCTTAGCATGTAATTTCATGTACCAAACACGCGCTGAGCATGTACCAGGCATGTGCTCAGCGTGTGCCAGCGCGCACTGGGAGTGAGCTGGGTACTTGCGTGTGCCAGGTGCGTGCCTAGTGCATACATGCATGTGCTTAACACGTGCTAGGCATGTTTACCATGTGGTACCACACGCAAGACACCAGCTGGGTTGGCACCGGCACGTGCTTAGCGTGTGCCAGCGCCCGGCACGCGTCCAACACGTGCAAACGTGCGGCACACGCGTGCTTGGCGTGTGCTGAGCGTGTACCGGCTTACACCAGGTGTGTATCTAGCATGTACGTGTGCTTAGCGTGCGCTTAGCATGTACTGGCGTCCTCAGGATGCGCCAGCTTGCACGAGACATGTCTTTAGCATGTACGGGTGGGCTTAGCACATACACACGTGCTTGGCATGTGCTTAGTGTGTGCTTGGCATGTACAGGTGTGCCTGGCATGTGCCTGGCATGTGCACGTGTGCTTAGGACGCACCAGCTTGCACAAGACGTGTATTTAACACGTACATGTGTGCTTTGCATGCGCTTAGCATGTACAAGTGTGCCTGGCGTGTGCGTGGCGTGTGCGTGGCGTGGGTGCAGTGTGTGCATGTGTGTGGCGTGAGCCTGGTGTGTGCGTGGCGTGTGCGTGCGTGTGCCTGGCGTGTGCATGTGCCTGGCGTGTGCCTGGCGGTGGCGTGGCGTGGGTGTGGCGTGTGCGTGCGTGTGGCGTGTGCGTGCGTGTGCATGACGTGTGCCTGGCGTGCACGTGGCATGTGCGTGGCGTGTGCCTGGCGTGTGCCTGGCGTGCGCGTGGCGTGTGCACGTGCCTGGCGTGTGCCTGGTGTGGGCGTGGCGTGTTCCTGGCGTGGGCTGGGCGTGGCGTGGGCGTGTGTGGGGCGTGTGCACGTGCCTGGCGTGTGCGGGGCGTGTGCGGGGCGTGTGGGGGCGTGTGCATGTGCCTGGCGTGTGCTTGACGTGTGCGTGGGCGGGGCGTGTGCGTGGGCATGTGCGTGGGCGTGTGCGGGGCATGTGCGGGGCATGTGGGGTGCGTGTGCGGGGCGTGTGCACGTGCCTGGCGTGTGTGGGGCGTGTGCGGTGCGTGTGGGGGGCGTGTGCGTGGGCGTGTGCGTGGCATGTGCGTGGCGTGTGCCTGGCGTGGGCGTGGCGTGGACATGGCGTGTGCACGTGCCTGGCGTGGGCGTGGCGTGTGCGTGGCGTGTTCCTGGCGTGGGCCGGGCGTGGCGTGGGCGTGTGTGGGGCGTGTGCACGTGCCTGGCGTGTGCGGGGCGTGTGCGGGGCATGTGCGGGGCGTGTGGGGGGCGTGTGGGGTGCGTGTGGGGGGCGTGGGCGTGGGCGCGCCCAGGCGTGCCCGGCGCGGGGCGGTGCCGCGTGTCGCGGTGCCGGGGGCTCCGACGCTCCCTCCGGCGGCTCCGGCGGCGGCTGCAAAGCAAAGGGGGGGGGGGGGTGGGGGGGTGGGGGGTCCCGCGACGGCGCCTGGGGAGAGACGGGGCCGACCCCCCCCGGGGGGGGGCGCAGGGGGTCGCACCCCCAAACCGAGGGGATGTGGGGGGGCTGGGGGGGGGGTCGCAGCCCCCCCAAACCGAGGGGATGTGGGGGGGCTGGGGGGGGGGTCGCACCCCCAAACCGAGGGGATGTGGGGGAGTCTTGGGGGGGTGTCGCAGCCCCCCCAAACAGAGGGGATGTAGGGGGTACTGGAGGGGGGGGTTCACCCCCAAACCGAGGGGATGTGGGGGGGGTCCTGGGGGGGTCACAGCCCCCCTAGATAAAGGGGATGCAGGGGGGTCCTGGGTGGGGGTTCACACCCCCAAACCGAGGGGACGAGGGGGGTCCCTGGAGGGGGTCAGAGCCCCCCCAAACCGATGGGACGTGGGGGGGCCCTGGGGGGTGTCGCAGCCCCCCCAAACCGGGGGGACTCAGACCCCAAGTGGGGGGGACACGGGGGGGGGCAGCTTCACAAACAGGGACACACAGGGGTTGGGCCCCAATTTGGGGGGGGGGGGGCACTGAGGGCAGGACCCCCCCGATGGGGGGAGGGGGGATGCACCCCCAAATCTTGGGGGGGGGGGGATGTATCAGCGTCTCCCAACCCCCCCCCAGTGGGCTCCCACAAGGCTCTGGGGCACAGCTGGGGGGGGCATGGGGGGGCACTGCGCCCCCCACCTCGGAGAGGCCCAGGGGGTGGGGGTGGGGGGCAGGACTTCCTGGTTTGCTCTGGTGGGGGGGGGGGGTCCCTGCCCCCCCCCCCATGTCACCCCTCGCCCCCCCCCAGGCATCTGGGTGCCCCCAGGGGTGGGTGGGGGACGGGGGGGCAGGGGGCTGTGGGGTGCTACGGTATGGGTGCTGGGGGGGCTGGGGGGGATAGGGGCCAGGGCAATGTGGGTGCCTGTGGGTGCTGTGGGGTGCTATGGGGCAGGGTGCTATGGAGTGGGAACCTGTGGGTGCTGTGGGGCGGGGACCTGTGGGTTCTGTGGGGTAGGGGGCTGTGGGGTGCTATGGGGCAGGGGGCTGTGGGTTCTGTGGGGTAGGGGGCTGTGGGGTGCTATGGGGCGGGGGTCTGTGGGTGCTGTGGGGTAGGGGGCTGTGGGGTGGGGATCTGTGGGTGCTGTGGGGCAGAGGGTGCTGGGTGCTATGGGGTGGGGTACTCTGAGGGCTGTGGGGCTGGGTGCTGTGGGGTGCCGTGGGGCAGGACTCTCTGTGGGGGGCACAGGCCCACTGCGCCTCCAGGTACTTGGGGGTGCCGGGGCTGGGGGAGCCGTGGGGGCTGGGGGAGTGGTGGGGCGGGGCGGGGCCGCCGTGGGGCGGGGCGGGGCGCGGCGGGGCGTGGCAGGGCGGGGCGGGGCGGGGCAGGACTCACTGTAGGGCACGCAGTCGTACTGCACCTCCAGGTACTTGTAGGTCCCCGGGCAGGGGTCGGGGAAGGCGTCGGAGCCGGCCACCACCACGCACTGCGTCCGGTTGTTGCACCTGCGGGGGGCGGGGGGGGATGGGGGGCACAGGGGGGCGGGGGGGTCAGGGGGGGACAGGGGGGATGGGGGGGACGGGGGGGACAGCGGGGATGGGGGGACGGGGGGACGGCGGGGACGGGGGGACAGGGGGGCGGGGGGGACAGGGGGGACACGGGGGACACGGGGGACACGGGGGGACAGTGGGGACACGGGGGGATGGTGAGGACGGTGGGGACACGGGGGACATGGGGGGATGGTGGGGACATGGGGGGATGGTGGGGACATGGGGGACGAGGGGAACATGTGGGACACGGGGGACACGGGGGACACGGGGATGGTGGGGACACGGGGGACACGGGGATGGTGGGGACACGGGGGACACGGGGGACACGGGGGGACAGTGGGGACACGGGGGGATGGTGAGGACGGTGGGGACACGGGGGACATGGGGGATGGTGGGGACACGGGGGACACGGGGGACACGGGGGACACAGGGGATGGTGGGGACACGGGGGACACGGGGATGGTGGGGACACGGGGGACACGGGGGACACGGGGATGGTGGGGACATGGGGGACACGGGGGACGGGGGGACACGGGGATGGTGGGGACATGGGGGACACGGGGGACGGGGGGACACGGGGGACACGGGGGATGGTGGGGACATGGGGGACACGGGGGACGGGGGGACACGGGGGACACGGGGGATGGTGGGGACATGGGGGACACAGGGGGACGGGGGGGACATGAGGGACATGGGGGGATGGTGGGGACACGGGGGGATGGTGGGGACACGGGGACACGGGGGACAGTGGGGACATGGGGGGATGGTGAGGACGGTGGGGACACGGGGGACACGGGGGGATGGTGGGGACACGGGGGACATGGGGGACAGTGGGGACATGGGGGGATGGTGAGGACGGTGGGGACACGGGGGACACGGGGGGATGGTGGGGACACGGGGGACATGGGGGACAGTGGGGACATGGGGGGATGGTGAGGACGGTGGGGACATGGGGGACACGGGGGGATGGTGGGGACACGAGGGACACGGGGGACACGGGGGACATGGGGGGATGGTGGGGACACGAGGGACACGGGGATGGTGGGGACATGGGGGACATGGGGGACACGGGGGACACGGGGACATGGGGGACATGGGGGATGGTGGGGACATGGGGGGATGGTGAGGACGGTGGGGACACGGGGGACACGGGGGACACGGGGACACGGGGGGATGGTGGGGACACGGGGGACACGGGGGGATGGTGGGGACACGGGGGACACGGGGGACACGGGGGGATGGTGGGGACACGAGGGACACGACACAGGACACGGAGGTGGGGACCTGGGCGCAGGGGACACCTCCCGTGGCCCGGGTTGGGGGGACGGGGGACACGGGGACGTCCCTGCGCTGTCCCCAGGCCCCTGAGCTGTGCCGTGTCCCCACGCTGTCCCCATGCCCCTGTGCCACCCCCTGTCCCCGTGTCCCCACGCTGTCCCTGTGTCCCTGTGCCACCCCCTGTCCCCGTGTCCCCACGCTGTCCCCACGCCCCTGTGCCACCCCCCGTCCCCGTGTCCCCACGCTGTCCCCATGCCCCTGTGCCACCCCCTGTCCCCGTGTCCCCACGCTGTCCCCATGCCCCTGTGCCACCCCCCGTCCCCGTGTCCCCACGCTGTCCCCGTGTCCCCACGCTGTCCCCGTGTCCCCACGCTGTCCCCACGCCCCTGTGCCACCCCCTGTCCCCGTGTCCCCACGCTGTCCCCCTGTCCCTGTGCCACCCCCTGTCCCCGTGTCCCCACGCTGTCCCCGTGTCCCCACGCTGTCCCCATGCCCCTGTGCCACCCCCCGTCCCCGTGTCCCCACGCTGTCCCCATGCCCCTGTGCCACCCCCTGTCCCCGTGTCCCCACGCTGTCCCCATGCCCCTGTGCCACCCCCCGTCCCCGTGTCCCCACGCTGTCCCCGTGTCCCCACGCTGTCCCCATGCCCCTGTGCCACCCCCCGTCCCCGTGTCCCCACGCTGTCCCCGTGTCCCTGTGCCACCCCCTGTCCCCGTGTCCCCACGCTGTCCCCGTGTCCCCACGCTGTCCCCGTGTCCCTGTGCCACCCCCTGTCCCCGTGTCCCCACGCTGTCCCCGTGTCCCTGTGCCACCCCCCGTCCCCGTGTCCCCACGCTGTCCCCGTGTCCCCACGCTGTCCCCGTGTCCCTGTGCCACCCCCTGTCCCTGTGTCCCCACGCTGTCCCCGTGTCCCTGTGCCACCCGACAGCCCCCCATCCCTGCCTGCCCCCCGATTCCCCCCAATGTCCCCTGTCACCGTCCCTGCACTGCACCACGTCCCTGGGCCACCCGGCCCTTGTCCCCACGGGGTCCCCACGGGGTCCCCACGGGGTCCCCAGGCTGCCCCACGGCCCTGTGCCACCCACACGTGGTGTCCCCACGTCGCCAGTCCTGTGTCCCCCTGCCACCCCCACATCCCCCACATGTCCCCACGTCCCCCACATGTCCCCATCACCCCATGTGTCCCGGTGTCCCCATCCCCCCCGTGTCCCCACACCACCTGCTTGTCCTCGTGTGACTGCTTCCCCCGTGGCCTCCCCCGTCCCCACGTCCCCACCCTGTCCCCATGTCCCTGACCTGTCCCCACGTCTGACTGCTTCCGCGACGGCCCCGTGTCCCCACACCTTGTACCTGTCCCCATGTCCCCTGCCTGTCCCCATGTCACCTACCTGTCCCCATGTCACCTACCTGTCCCCCCATCCCCTGCCTGTCCCCCCGGTCCCCTGCCTGTCCCCCCGTCCGCTGCCTGTCCCCCCCGTCCCCTGCCTGTTCCCCCGTCCCCTGCCTGTGTCCCCGTCCCCTGCCTGTCCCCCCCGTCCCCTGCCTGTCCCCCCCGTCCCCTGCCTGTGTCCCCGTCCCCTGCCTGTCCCCCCGTCCCCTGCCTGTCCCCCCCACCCCCTGCCTGTCCCCCGTCCCCTGCCTGTCCCCCCGTCCCCTGCCTGTCCCCCCCACCCCCTGCCTGTCCCCCGTCCCCTGCCTGTGTCCCCGTCCCCTGCCTGTCCCCCCGTCCCCTGCCTGTCCCCCGTCCCCTGCCTGTCCCCCCCGTCCCCTGCCTGTCCCCCGTCCCCTGCCTGTCCCCCCCACCCCCTGCCTGTCCCCCGTCCCCTGCCTGTCCCCCGTCCCCTGCCTGTCCCCCCCACCCCCTGCCTGTCCCCCGTCCCCTGCCTGTCCCCCGTCCCCTGCCTGTCCCCCCCGTCCCCTGCCTGTCCCCCCCACCCCCTGCCTGTCCCCCGTCCCCTGCCTGTGTCCCCGTCCCCTGCCTGTCCTCCCCGTCCCCTGCCTGTCCCCCCCGTCCCCTGCCTGTCCCCCCCACCCCCTGCCTGTCCCCCGTCCCCTGCCTGTGTCCCCGTCCCCTGCCTGTCCCCCCGTCCCCTGCCTGTCCCCCGTCCCCTGCCTGTCCCCCCATCCCCTGCCTGTCCCCCGTCCCCTGCCTGTGTCCCCGTCCCCTGCCTGTCCCCCCCACCCCCTGCCTGTCCCCCGTCCCCTGCCTGTGTCCCCGTCCCCTGCCTGTCCCCCCGTCCCCTGCCTGTCCCCCGTCCCCTGCCTGTCCCCCCCACCCCCTGCCTGTCCCCCGTCCCCTGCCTGTGTCCCCGTCCCCTGCCTGTCCCCCCCACCCCCTGCCTGTCCCCCGTCCCCTGCCTGTGTCCCCGTCCCCTGCCTGTCCCCCCGTCCCCTGCCTGTCCCCCGTCCCCTGCCTGTCCCCCCATCCCCTGCCTGTCCCCCGTCCCCTGCCTGTCCCCCCCATCCCCTGCCTGTCCCCATGTCCCCTGCCTGTCCCCATGTCCCCTGCCTGTCCCCCCCATCCCCTGCCTGTCCCCCCATCCCCTGCCTGTCCCCCCGTCCCCTGCCTGTCCCCCCCGTCCCCTGCCTGTGTCCCCGTCCCCTGCCTGTGTCCCCCGTCCCCTGCCTGTGTCCCCATCCCCAGCCTGTGTCCCCATCCCCTGCCTGTCCCCCCCGTCCCCTGCCTGTCCCCCCCGTCCCCTGCCTGTCCCCCCACCCCCTGCCTGTCCCCCCGTCCCCTGCCTGTCCCCCCGTCCCCTGCCTGTCCCCATGTCCCCTGCCTGTCCCCCCCGCCCCCTGCCTGTCCCCCCCATCCCCTGCCTGTCCCCATGTCCCTTGCCTGTCCCCCCGTCCCCTGCCTGTGTCCCCATCCCCTGCCTGTGTCCCCATCCCCAGCCTGTCCCCATGTCCCCTGCCTGTGTCCCCCATCCCCTGCCTGTTCCCCCATCCCCTGCCTGTGTCCCCATCCCCTGCCTGTCCCCCCCGCGCCCCCGTCCCCGCGCCCCCATCCCCGCACCTCTGGGCCATGATCTTGAAGGCGTCGGGCAGGTAGCACTGCACGTTCTCCATCTGGAAGGGGTCGGCGTCGCAGATCTTGTCGTCGGTGCGCCCGTAGTTGGCGTTCTCCACCATCACCACGTCGCTGCCCGGGCACCGCAGCTCGATGGGGTACCCCTCGCACGCCAGCTCCCGCCGCACCAGCCCGAAGGGCAGCCCGGCCCGGCTCAGCCCTGCGGGGGGCACGCCTGGGTCCTGCACGCCCCGCCACGCGCCCCCGCCACGCGGCCCCGCCCCGGGAACCCCACCCTGGGACCCTGCCCCGGGAACCCCGCCCCGGGACCCCGCCCCGGGACCCTGCCCCGGGAACCCCGCCCCGGGAACCCCGCCCCGGGGACCCTGCCCCGGGACCCCGCCCCAGGAACCCCGCCCCGGGGACCCTGCCCCGGGAACCCCGCCCCGGGAACCCCGCCCCGGGGACCCCACCCCAGGGACCCCACCCCGGGGACCCTGCCCCGGGACCCCCGCCCCGGGAACCCCCGCCCCGGGAACCCCGCCCCGGGACCCGCCCCGGGAACCCCGCCCCAGGGACCCTGCCCCGGGAACCCGCCCCGGGACCCTGCCCCGGGAACCCCGCCCCGGGACCCTGCCCCGGGGACCCCACCCTGGGACCCTGCCCCGGGAACCCCGCCCCGGGACCCTGCCCTGGGACCCTGTCCCGGGACCCCGCCCCGGGAACCCCGCCCCGGGAACCCCGCCCCGGGACCCTGCCCCGGGGACCCCACCCTGGGACCCTGCCCCGGGAACCCCGCCCCGGGGACCCCGCCCCGGGAACCCCGCCCCGGGACCCTGCCCCGGGAACCCCGCCCCGGGAACCCCGCCCCGGGAACCCCGCCCCGGGACCCCGGCCCTGGGAACCCCGCCCCGGGACCCTGCCCCGGGAACCCCGCCCCGGGACCCCGGCCCTGGGAACCCCGCCCCGGGACCCTGCCCCGGGAACCCCGCCCCAGGAACCCCGCCCCGGGAACCCCGCCCCGGGAACCCCGCCCCGGGGACCCCACCCCGGGGACCCTGCCCCGGGGACCCCCGCCCCGGGAACCCCGCCCCGGGACCCGCCCCGGGAACCCCGCCCCAGGGACCCTGCCCCAGGAACCCGCCCCGGGAACCCCGCCCCGGGAACCCCGCCCCGGGAACCCCGCCCCGGGAACCCCACCCCGCGACCCTGCCCCGGGAACCCCGCCCTGGGACTCCCGCCCCGGGAACCCCGCCCCGGGAACCCCGCCCCGGGACCCTGCCCTGGGAACCCCGCCCCGGGAACCCCGCCCCGGGAACCCCGCCCTGGGAACCCCGCCCCGGGAACCCCACCCTGGGACCCTGCCCTGGGAACCCTGCCCCACGCCCCTGCCCCAGGACCCCTGCCCCAGGACCCCTGCCCCGGGACCCCAGCACCCTCGCCACACACCCCCGCCCTGCGCCCCCACCCCGGGACCCCCGCCCCACACCCCCACCCTGGGACCCCCCACCCCTGCCACACACCCCCGCCCCGGGGACACCCCGCCCCGGAACCCTGCACACCCTGATGGACCCCGCCACGACCCCCGAGTGCCAGGACCCCAACCCTGGGGACCCCCCACCCTGGGGACCCTGCACACCCTGACAGACCCCCGCCACAACCCCTGAGCGCCGGGACCCCTACCCCGGGGACCCCCACCCTGGAGCCCTGCACACTCTGACTGACCCCTGCCACAACCCCCAACCACTGGGACCCCAACCCTGGGCACCCCCCACCCTGGGGACCCCCGCTGCGGGGACACCCTGACAGACCCCCACCAGGACCCCCGAGCACCAGGACCCCCACCCTGGGGACCCCTCACCCTGGGGACCCTGCACACCCTGACAGACCCCAGCCAGGACCCCTGCCCCAGGACCCCCACCCTGGGGACCCCTCACCCCCTGGGACCCCGCACACCCCAACTGGGACCCCCGCCCTAGGGACCCCCCACCCCTGGGACTCTGCACACCCCAACAGACCCCCACCACAACCCCCAACTGGGACCCTCACCCTGGTGACCCCCGCCCTGGGGACCCCCTGCCCCTGGGACTCCGCACACCCCACTGCCACGCCGGGACCCCTGACTGGGACCCCCACCCTGGGGCGCCTGCCCTGGGACCCTGCACACCCTGACAGACCCCCAACCAGGACTCCCGCCCTCGGACCCCCCACCTTGGGGACCCCCGACCCTGGGGACCCTCCAACACTGCACACCCTGACGGACCCCTGCCACGACCCCCAGCTGGGCCCCCTGCCCTGGGGACCTCCCGCCCTGGGGACCCCCCACCCCTGGGACTCTGCACACCCCACTGCCATGCCGGGACCCCCGCTCGGGACCCCCGCCCTGGGACCCAGCACACCCTGACAGACCCCCGTCCCAGGACCCCCAATGGGGACCCCCTGCCCGGGACCCCCACCCCTGGGGCCCTGTATGCCCTGCTGCCACACCCAGACCCGAGCCCCAGGACCCCCTGCTCCTGGGGACCCTGCACACCCCAACGGACCCCTACCACAGACCCCCGACCGGGACCCCCACCCGTGGGGCCACGCACGCCCCAGTGGACCCCCGCCTTGGAGCCCTGACCGGGACCCCCACTCGTGGGGCCACGCACGCCCCAGGGGACCCCCGCCTTGGAGCCCTGACTGGGACCCCCACCCGTGGGGCCACGCACGCCCCAGGGGACCCCCGCCCCTGGGGTCCTGCACGCCCAGCCACAGACCCCCACCCTGGGGACCCCTGCCCAGACACCTGGGTCCCTGCACACCCTGCTGCCACACCCAGACCCCTGCCCTGGGACCCCCTGCCTTGGGACCCCCCACTCTTGGGACCCCCACCTGGACACCTGGGTCCCTGCACACCCCGCCACTGCACCCAGGACCCCCACCCGGGGGACCCCCTGCCCAGGGGACCCCCCACCCAGACACCTGAGTCCCTGCACTCCCCGCTGCCATGCCCAGGACCCCCACCCTGGGGACCCCCACCCTGGGGACCCCCACCCAGACGCCTGGGTCCCTGCACACCCCACCACTGCACCCGGTGACCCCCCACCCCTGGGACCCTCCAACTCCCCACCCGCCCCCAGGACAACACCTCCGTGCACACACGTGTGCAAGGCCCGCCTGACCCCATGCACGTGCGGTGCCGCGGGGGCAGCTCTGCCTCTTGCACGAGGCTTGTGCAAGGTCTGCGTGGGGCTCGTATGAGGGTTGCAGGACTCTCACGCTGGCCTTGCACGCCCCTTGCACACCCCTCGCACAGGGGCATCGCCCAGAGTCTTGCACGGGTCTGTGTGTCTCTTGGCCAGGCAAGACCTTTGTGCAAGCCTTGCACGCCCCTTGCACAGCCCTTGCACGAGCCTCGCACGAGGCAGCTTGCACAGGCCTTGCGCAGCTCTGCACCCCTCTTACCCAGGTATTGTGCAGGTCTTATGTGAGCCTTGCACACCCCTTGCACGCGCCTTACACATCCCTCGCACAAGCCAGCTTGCACGGACCTTGCACAAGCCTGCGCCCCTTTTGCCCGGGCATTGTGCAGGTCTCACGCAAACCTTGCATCCCCTTGCACAAGCCTTGCACACCCCTTGCACGGACCTTGCACAGCTCTCTGCGCCTCTTTGCCAGGCACTGTATAGGTCTCACACGAGCCTTGCACACCCCTTGCACAAGCCTCGCACGAGGCAGCTCGCGCGGGCCTTGCACAACCACGCACCTCTTCTCTAGGTATTGCACAGGCCTCACACAAGCCTTGCACGCCCCTTGCACGAGCTTCACGCACCCTTTGCACGAGCCTCGCACAGGGCAGCTCGCACAGCTCCGCGCACGTCTTGCGCAGGCCTCGCACGCCCCTCGCACGGGGCCTTGCACGAGGCCGTGCACCCCCTAACCAGGCAGCACGTCCCCCCCTCCCCAGGGGACCCAGGCGTCGGGGCGCCCCCTCCCCACCCCCGCGCCCCTCCCCCCACGGGTGCCTACCTTGGGTGGCCGAGGTGACGAGGACGGCGGTGACGAGGAGGCTGCGCAGGGCGGGGGCGGGGCGGGCCATGGCGGGGGAGGGGCGCTGCCGGCCCCCCACGGCCTCACCGGGCACCGACCTGCGGGAGAGAGGGGGAGGGGGTCGGCGGAGGCGGGGGGGAGGGGGGCTGCCCAGCCCCCCCCCCCCAACCGCAGGGGGAGGGGAGGGCGCCGCGGGGGGGGTGGGGGGGGGTCGCGGCGATTAACGGCGAGGATTAAAAGATGGGTTGGGGGAGGGGAAGGACCCAGCCGTCTGCCCCCCCCCCCCCCCCAGCATCTGGACCACCCCTCCCCCCTCCAGAAGGGACCCAGGCGTCCGGGACCCCCCCGCCCCCCCCCCAATCCGCGGCTCAGCGGCCCCCGGGGGGGGGGCGGGGGGGTAAAGCCGATTGCGGCCCAGAGCCCCCCCCCCCCAAAAGGGGATCCGGGACGCCCCCAGGCCCCCCCCGGGGTGCGGCCCCCCCCCCCTCCCCGCCGCGCTCACCCCGTGCGGGGGATGGGGCCGCGGGGCATTGTGGGAAGCTCAGCCCCGGCCGGCAGCTCCCATCCGGCGCGTTGCCATGGGAACGGCGCCGCGGGGCATTGTGGGAAACTCACCGCCCCCCCCCCAACCCCCCCACCCCCCCCCGCCCGGTGATGGGGGGGGCCGCGGGGCATTGTGGGAACGAACCGGTGATGGGGGGGCCCGCACCGCCTTCCCGGCGTGCCTTGCGCGCCGCCATCGCGCCCACCCCCCCCCCCCATGGGGACCCCCAGCCCCCTCCGGGGACCCCCCCATCCCCCCCCGTGGGGGGAAACTGAGGCACACGGTGGCCCGGGGAGGGGGGGGGCGCCCCCCCAAACCCTCCCCCTGCTGCCCCCCCTTCATCTCCCCCCCCCCCATCGCACAGCCCCCCCACCCCATTTTCATGCCGCCCCCCCCAGTTAGCTCAGGCCCCCGCCCTATCGCCCCCCCCCCCCAATTTTGCACAGCCCCCCCGCATTGCACGGCGCCCCCCTCCCCATTTTGCACAGGGCGCCCCCCCTTATTGAACACGGCCCCCCCCCATTTTGCACAGCCCCCCCATTTTGCACAGGGCCCCCCTCATTTCACACC